>NC_057807.1:353768564-353782998 GCF_018294505.1 Triticum aestivum | reverse complement strand
GTGCACGCACGGGCCGGGAGGGCCCCGCCTGGGCCCCAGCGGGCCGGCGCGCGGGCAGGCGCGGCGAAGTGGGCACGCGGCTCGGCAAACCGGCGGGCGACAAGTGGCGTAGGTGGAGGTGGCGGACACGTCCGGCCGGCGAGGCTTTCGTCCGGCGGCGGAGAGGGGGAAAACTAGGGTTTCGCCCGTGATTTGGAGGGGGGAGATGCATATTTATAGGTAGAGGGAGTTAGGAGTGTCCAAATGAGGTGTAGTTTTCGTCCACACGATCGTGATCCGACGATGGAGAGCATGGAAGTGACTTAGATGGGTTATTGGGCTGTTTTGGATGGGTGTTGGGCTGCAACTCAAAAGAGGCCTTTTGCGGTTATGCGGTTAACCGTTGGAGTATCAAACGACCTCCAAATGGCACGAAACTTGACAGGCGGTCTACCAGTGATATACCAGGGCCACTTGGCAAGGCTCGGTCCAATCCGAGAACGTTTAACACCCGCACACGAAAAGAGGCAAGAGGGGTGCGCCGGTGCACGTGGGAGTGTCGGTTTGCGAAACGAACAATGGGGAAAATGCTCAGATGCATGAGACGAACACGTATGCAAATGAGATGCACATGATGCAAATGAAATGCAAAACAAAAGACAAAACCCAACCACGGAGGGAATATCATAACACATGGCCGAAAATGGCAAGAGTTGGAGTTACAAAGATGGAAAGTTACATCCGGGGTGTTACAATTTGTCGCCATCAACTAACCTTCCTCCATCACAATTTCATGATGCTCAGCACCAGGAGTGAGTAATTCCATCGTAGGCTTGCTGGACGGTGATGGGTTGGAAGAGATTTATCATGTAATCGAGTTAGTTTTGTTAGGGTTTGATCCCTAGTATCCACTGGGTTCTGAGATTGATGTTGCTATGACTTTGCTATGCTTAATGCTTGTCACTAGGGCCCGAGTGCCATGATTTCATATCTAAACCTATTATGTTTTCATGAATACATTTGTGTTCTTGATCCTATCTTGCAAGTTGTAGACACATATTACGAGTTATGATCCGCATACCCCAAGGTGACAATAATTGGGATTCTTTCCGGTGATTACCATAGTTTGAGGAGTTCATGTATTCACTAAGTGCTAATGCTTTGTTCCGGTTCTCTATTAAAAGGATGCCTTAATATCCCTTAGTTTCCATTAGGACCTGATACGTCTCCAACGTATCTATAATTTTTGATTGTTCCATGCTATTATATTATCCATCTAGGATGTTTTATACACATTTTTATATGATTTTTGGGACTAACCTATTAACCTAGAGCCCAGTGCTAGTTTCTGTTTTTTCCTTGTTTTTGAGTTCTACAGAAAAGGAATACCAAATGGAGTCCAATTGACGTGCCAATTTTTGATGATTTTTTATGGACCAAAGAAGCCCCCGAAGTAAAATAGTTGGGCCAGAAGAGTCCCGAGGTAGGGCGCGCCCTCCACCCTCGTGGACGACTCGGAGACCCCCCCCCCCCTTACATGAAACCTACGCCAAAAATTCCTATAAATACAGAAACCTCCAGAAATAAACCTAGATCGGGAGTTCCGCCGCCGCAAGCCTCTGTAGCCACCAAAAACCAATCGGGACCCTGTTACGGCACCCTGTCGGAGGGGGGATCCCTCACCGGTGGCCATCTTCATCATCCCAGCGCTCTCCATGATGAGGAGGGAGTAGTTCACCCTTGGGGCTGAGGGTATGTACCAGTAGCTATGTGTTTGATCTCTCTCTGTTTCTCGTGTACTTGATATGGCACGATCTTGATGTATCACGAGCTTTGCTATTATAGTTGGATCCTATGATGTTTCTCCCCCTCTACTCTCTTGTAATGGATTGAGTTTTCCCATTGAAGTTATCTTATCGGATTGAGTCTTTAAGGATTTGAGAACACTTGATGTATGTCTTGCATGTGCTTATCTGTGGTGACAATGGGATATTCATGTGATCTACTTGATGTATGTTTTGGTGATCAACTTGCGGGTTTAGTGACCTTGTGAACTTATGCATAGGGGTTAGCACACGTTTTCGTCTTGACTCTCCGATAGAAACTTTGGGGCACTATTTGAAGTACTTTGTGTTGGTTTGAGTAGATGAATCTGAGATTGTGTGATGCATATCATATAATCATACCCACGGATACTTGAGGTGACATTAGGGTTTTGGTTGATTTGTATCTTAAGGTGTTATTCTAGTACGAACTCTAGGATAGATTGAAAGGAAAGAATAGCTTCGTGTTATTTTACTACGGACTCTTGAATAGATCGATCAGAAAGGATAACTTTGAGGTGGTTTCGTACCCTACAATAATCTCTTCGTTTGTTCTCTGCTATTAGTGACTTTAGAGTGACTCTTTGTTGCATGTTGAGGGATAGTTATATGATCCAAATAGGTTATTATTGTTGAGAGAACTTGCACTAGTGAAAGTATGAACCCTAGGCCTTGTTTCCTAGCATTGCAATACCATTTACGCTCACTTTTATCATTAGTTAGCTTGCTGTTTTTATATTTTCAGATTACAAAAACCTATATCTACTATCCATATTGCACTTGTATCACCATCTCTTCGCCGAATTAGTGCACCTATACAATTTGCCATTGTATTGGGTGTGTTGGGGACACAAGAGACTCTTTGTTATTTGGTTGCAGGGTTGTTTGAGAGAGACCATCTTCATCCTACGCCTCCCACGGATTGATAAACCTTAGGTCATCCACTTGAGGGAAATTTGCTACTGTTCTACAAACCTCTGCACTTGGAGGCCCAATAATGTCTACAAGAAGAAGGTTGTGTAGTAGACATCGAGCTCTTTTCTAGCGTCGTTGCCGGGGAGGTGAGTACTTGAAGGTATATCTTTAGATCTTGCAATCGGATCTTTTAGTTTCTTGTTTTATCACTAGTTTAGTTTATAAAAGAAAACTACAAAAAAATGGAATTAAGGTTGCCTCATATGCTTCATCTTTTTAATGTCTTTCGTGAAAATGATGGGAAGGGAAATTCTGGTCAAGTACTAGAAGAAGAATTACATAGAATGCTTGGCTTAAAATATGTGAATGATGAGCATGATTGCAATTTTTTAGTATGAATTCTTTGAATACCTATGATGCTAATGATATGCAAAACCACAAGCTTGGGGATGCTATGTTTGATGAAGATGATATTTTTTGTCCCCCAAGTTCTGATGAACAAATTTATTATGGTAAAAGCATGCCTCCTATTTATGATGATTATTGTGATGACACATATGCCATAAAGAATAAACATAACCATGAAACTTGTCATCATGATTTTAATTTTCAATTAGATTATGCTTCACATGATAGTTATTTTGTTGAGTTTGCTCCCACTACTATTGATGAGAATAAATTTGCTTATGTGGAGAGTAGTAAAATTTCTATGCAAGTATACCATGAAAATAATGCTTTATGTGATGGTTATATTTTTGAATTCATTCATGATGCTACTGAAAATTATTATGAGGGAGGAATATATGCTTGTAGGAGTTGGAATGATATCAAGTTTCCTCTCTATGTGCTTAAGGTTTTAAAGTTATGCTTGTTTTGCCTTCCTATGCTAGTTGATTATTGTTCCCATAAGTTGTTTGCTCACAAAATCCCTATGCATAGAAAGTGGGTTAGACTTAAATGTGTTAGTAATATTTTTCATGATGCTCTCTTTATGTTTCAATTCTTATATTTTATGTGAGCATCATTGAAATCATCATGCCTAGCTAAAAGGCATTAAAGAAAAGCGCTTGTTGGGAGACAACTCAATATTTACCTTTACTATTTTTGTGTGTTCACATGATTATGCTACTACAGTGATCATGTTTTATAGCTTTTGTTTCAATAAAGTGCCAAGTAAGACCTTTAGGATAGCTTACGGTGATAATTGTGTTGATCCTACTGAAAATCAGAAACTTTTGCGCTCAGTAAATTAGTTTTGGTAATTCACAGAAACATGATTTTGATCTGATTCTTCTTCATCTGGATTGGTACACAAATTTCTCAGGTTTTCCTAATTTTGTAGGATTTTGGGAGTTACATAAGTATTCGAAAGTTATAGATTACTACATAATGTTCTGTTTTTGACAGATTCTGTTTTCTATGTGTTGTTTGCTTATTTTGATAAATCTTTGAGTAGTATCGGAGGGTATGAACCATAGAGAAGTTGGAATACAGTAGATATTACACCAATATGAATTTAGAATGAGTTCACAATATTACCTTAGTGGTGATTTATTTTCTTATACTAACGGAGCTTACGAGTTTTCTGTTGAGTTTTGTGTTGTGAAGTTTTCAAGTTTTGGGTAAAGATTTGATGGACTACAGAATAAGGAGTGGAAAGAGCCTAATCTTGGGGATTCCCAAGGCACCCCAAGGTAATATTCAAGGACAACCAAGAGCTTAAGCTTGGGGATGCCCCGGATGGCATCCCCTCTTTCGTCTTTGTTCATCGGTAACTTTACTTGGAGCTATATTTTTATTCAGCACATGATATGTGTTTTACTTGTAGCGTCATTTTCTTTTGTTAGTATTTGCTTGCTGTTATTTAGAATAATGTTTTGCATCTATATTTTCAATAAAAATGTCAAGGATAGCCTTTACCATGCTTATTTTGCAAATATACATGTTGCTGTTTCAAAACAGGAAGTTTACTGTTGTTGCATGAATTCCCTAGAAAAGTCAGAAAATGATAAAATGTTGAAACTTTTTGCATATTGAGATCTGATAAATTTTATACAGTGTAATATTTTTCTCATAATTTTTGGAGTTAGGGAAGTATGATGAATCTTGCATTCTTTGCAGACTCTACTGTTTTGGCAGATTGCTGTTATGTTTGCAATGTTTGCATATGTTTGCTTGTTTAATGATTCTATTTGAGAATAGGAGTGTTAAATATCACTACAAAAAAATTACACTTCCGTGATGATATGTGTTTGTCACATTAGGTCGCGTTTTTTGTCATGCATGTACATCCATGACAAATGTATGACAGAATCAAGATAGTCATACCTGTGTTGTCGTAGAAGTGTTCCATGACATTACCAAAATTATCATCATGGAAGTGTACACTTCCATGACGATAAATCCCGCGTCACATAAGTGCTTTCGTCAAGGGTGACCGACACGTGGCATCCACCATAACGGAACGTTGTTAAGCCATTGGGTCGGGTTTTAGATCCGATAACCCGTTAACAGCCCCGACCAATGGGAAATTTCCATGTGTAAAATTCTTATTGGCCGGACAAAACACGTGTCAGCTCGTCAGTGGGTCAGATAGGCGCCTATGATATGTCGACACGTGCCACAGCCCACCACTGGCCCATTTAACTTACAAAGCCGGCCCGTTTGACTTGGTCAAACGTTAACGGGTTGGCTCATGAAAAGCCTGTTAACGGTCTCTTCGCAAATAGCCCATTTTACGGCCCGTTAACTCACGGCCCGTTAGGCCCTGAAGGAAATCGGCCCAAGAACGTCATGTGGGCCGTCGAATATAACACCAACCCATTTCACTTTCGGCCCATGTATGGCCCACAACGTCTTTCGGCCCATATGAGACCTTCGTATCTTTCGGCCCTTTACAGGCCCACGGTGACTCTAGCCCATAATGAACAGTAATTTTCTTTGTACCCGTTAATGGCCCGTGATTTACATGGGCTGTTTCCAGCCCGTGTTAGCTTTCGGCCTATTTACGGCCCATACGTTCTTGGGCTCCTTTCGGCCCTCGATTACTTCTGGCCCGTTACTGGCCTATTCCTCTAATGGGCCAAATTAGGCCCATGGCAAGAGTCGGCCCGTTACTGGCTTGTTAACCTAATGGGCTAAATTTGGCCCATGGCAAGAGTCGGCCCGTTTCTGGCATGTTCCCCTAATTGGCCAAATTCGGCCCATGGCAAGAGTCGGCCCGTTTCTGGCATGTTCCCCTAATTGGCCAAATTCGGCCCATGGCAAGAGTCGGCCCGTTACTGGTCGGTTACCCTAATGGGCCAAATTGGGCTCATGGCAAGAGTCGGCCTGTTTCTGGCCTGTTAACCCGTTGCACCGTTTCCAGCCCGTCCTATGTTGTGGCCCATTAACGGCCCGTTACCGTGCTGGGCCGATACCAATTACGCCCGTTTACGGCCCATGTAGATCCATTTATCCGACGGCCCGAGGCCGACCGATTCTACGGGCCTGTTGGAGGCCCATTTATCCACGGCCTGTAGGAGACCCATGGATCCTACGGCCCGTATATGGCCCATGGTAGTTGCGGCCACTAGCAAACCAGGGAAAAAGAAGACTAGGAAATAAATAAGGTCGAAACTAATGCTAGGCTATTAAGGCGATTGCACAGATTACATCGACTCGGCATCAAAGATCGTCACCAGTGCAAATATAGGGAACACCCTACACTATACAAAAATGGCTTGCTGTTTTTTTCAGCCGGTGGCTGCACGTTAAGAATAAATTTTGTATCGCACCAAAACAAAATACAACTACATAACAAAAGGAAGGTTGGCATAAAACTTAATAGTCTAGCAGATATATGCACCACCAGAAGTTCAAAAGCTCAGTTCATTTGACCTGACTGTTACGTTTTCATGTTGTATTGTCCGATGGAGCACCATAACCCTCGCCTTGATTTCCCCTAGGCTCCTGAACAACATAGCAAATGTCTGATAGTCTGGTTTCAAAACCATGCATATCTTGACGACATCGAACAATGTCTCTCCTTGTTTCACAAAGGGTCTCTGTTAGGGAATGGACTTGTGTCTGGAGCGCAGATACAACATTGCTTTGAGCTTGCATATCTTGATCATGAGGCAGTTTGGACGATATTGCCTTAACAACCAACCCAGTATTAAGCAGGAACGTGCTTTTGGCACTGTTAGTCGACTAGTACTGACCCACTGCAGCAAGAGCTGACATTGAGGTTATAGTTGCCTCGCCACTATCAGAAGGTGGCGGTTCCACCATTTTTTCCATAGCTCGCTGAAAAGTTGAGGTTTTACATTAGTAGTACCAGAACAGAAGATATTAAGGAGGTAGCAAAACCAAACAAAATAGCTTTGGTCTATATACAAAACTTATTCTGGTGAACCCATGTAAAATATTAGTTGTATTTTATTGCAAAGTACATAATAAAACCAGGTTCCAAACATATGACCTTGTACCACTGCTAATGTATTGTCTATTTCTTCACATTGTATTGAGGGCTAAGGATAAAGAGACGAAGTTTATAATACGGTAAGCATAGTATGACATCATTCATATCACAAAACAACTGAGAACAGACAAACAGGAAATTGTAACGTTGTGTGGGCAAGTCCAGCACAGAACTAGATTATGGGTCAAGATCAAAGGAACATCACTCCTCTCTTTTAAACCTTGTAAGGTGCAATGATACGCTAAGACAATTGTGTATAAAATTGAAAAGAGTAATAGACATTGGCTGCAAACCATGCAGTTCAAGGCACAAGTTAGAGTAAGTAGTAATTAAAAGGCATGAGGATTAAAGACTTACAACAGCGGCTTTGACTGGTGTAGTCATGCCCTTCTTCTTGCTGGTGTGACAGTCCTTGAAGATTTCCACAGCATTTGGTTCAGGTACTTTTTGGTCCTTGCGGGCTTTCCTCTGCATTTCGAACAAGTCAATATAGATCTGATGATATGGTATAGTGAAAAGAGTGAAACATCAGCTAATTACAAGAGCCTCGCAGTGTGCAATATAGCTACGAGATCTTGTCGTCTGTTGGAATTTCACTTTCGTATGGTTGGCCTTGTTCTTTGAACAGTTCACCTACAAGAAGATAGATTTGTGTGGCACATGCGTAAATAGGACTTCAACATGTGATCTGATCACATATATATAATGTACCTGATACTTCGGATCAGACAAGTGTTTAACAAGGCCCCTCCAGTCTTCATCCGATATATTTTCCACTGGAGATGTTTGGGAAAGTTTGCTGTTAGCCTTGCCTTCAAAGTGAGTTTTCCTTAAGTTATACCGATACTGTCGCAGAGAAGACTTGAAAACATGGGTGCAAGCTTGTCTGGTTGCATCATCTTGGCTATCCAACTTGAACCTCATCTGTTGAAAATTATGGGAGTCTCATTATCAGCAACCTAGAAAGTATGGGACAGAGTAAGACGATATTACTAGTTTCCATACATAACCATACTTACAGATAAATGGTCGAGGAAGGTGTTGAACTGGGTTTCGTCTTTGTCATTCCTGTACTGAATCCATGTTGGGAGGATATGTACATGACACCTAATGGCAACCGCTGCATCTGATACTAACTTGGCTGACTCTGTAGCATCACGTGGCCTTTTTAAACCTGCCTCAAAACGGATCTCCATTCTTCCTCCTATAGATTTAGTAAACCTATCGAGCATTATCCCTGATGTTTGTTTCCTCTTGCGCCTAGGTGCTAGTCCAACAACGAACATAGGAAGTGTTAGTGTACATCAAACTATGAGACTACATATAAAGAAGCATGCAACTGTAACTTGACTCCAGCAACTACCTTCTTGTTGTTGAAGCTCACAAGGTTCATCTGATATTGCCAACTCGTCTTGTGTCAAGAGTGCTTGGGAAGTAGTGTCAGGTGGCAAGGGAACTTGGGAACGTGCTGCTAGCTCAGTTGACGCACGAGTAAGTCGTGCAGCTGGTAGTACTGTGGTAGGTGTTGCAAGAACTAGGGCTGTCTCTGCTTGTTTGGTGGCAACTATTTGTTTCTGTTTGGCTTTTTTGTAGCTCGTGTAGCATGGGATGGCATGTTTGTAGAATTTTCCGCTGGACTTTGACCTTCTATTGCACCATCAGTACCAGCAGAATCTGCAGGATTCATCCGCTTCTCATTCCCTGCCATTCTGTGTTTCTTCCTCTTTCTCTGTGCCATGTTAAGTCAAGCCGACAAGAAAAATGAATAACAATTTAGTTCTTCAGAACAAATTGATGTGTGATGCAGACGAACTGAACATTGATGTTAGACAACCACATGATAGGAGATGTAATATTTATGAAAAACAAGACGGAAGAGATAACCAGAACTATGATGTGTAAACTAAGAAGAAGACATTTCACCAAATTAGAAGGAATGGAATGGAAGGTAGACACCATATGAAAGATGCTACAAATATCGCTCTGCCAAGTTAACAGTGTCTCATCATAAATGGCGTTTAAACAAATGTGAAGCAGTACAAGAAATAGATCATATGCAAGATGCAAACAACATCACACTACCATGTTAGAGGTCTCTCGTCATTAGTGCCATTGCATATTCACAACATTGCATATTCACAGCTTATGATGTGTAAACTAAGGAGAAGGCATTTCAAAAAATTAGAAGCAACGAAAGCTAGACACCATATGAAAGATGCAACGAATATCACTCTACCAAGTTAAAACTGTCTCGTCATAAGTGCCATTTCAACAAATTAGTAGTACAAGCTAGAAAAGAATGTGAGATGTAACCTATATCACACTCCAAAGTCAAACGTGTCTTATGATAAGTGATTGTTGCAGGTTACACAACAGTAGTAATTTGATGTAAGAACATGGTGTGATAGACAGATATTGTATGTTCTAGAAATAGGAACACGTGCCTTATTCAAGTATAATGTGTAAAGTAAGCAGATGGAATTCAACAAAATTAGAAGCAATACAAGCTAGACATCACACATAACATGCAACCACATATAACAGTGCCAAGTTAGAGGGAGCACCGGTGATGCTGCACTAGGGGAGATGTGCTCATCATAAACACAGCTTTGTTGAGTGTCTATGCATGTGTTGTCTTGGAAATCATCTTGGGGGTGTGGAGGGGTAGAGACTGTAGAGGCCCTCCGTTCAGAAGGAGCACCTTTATCCGCTGCCTTGCTAACTTCCTTCCGCTTTATTGATTTTGAATTGTCAAGTAAAACTGACAAGAAAAAGCAATAAAATTCTCTCTTCAGAACTCATTCATGCATGATACTGACAATCACTAATTTGATGTAAGGCAAACACATTATACCATGATGGAATATGTACGAAAAACAGGACGACATGGCATGTTCACAACTGTTTGTGTAAACTAAGCAGAAACCATTCCAGCAAATAAGAAGCAATGCAAGCTAGACACCACATGAAAGATGCAACCAATATGACTCTGCCAAGTTAAAAGCGTCCCATCATAAATGGAATTTCAACAAATTAGAAGCAGCGCATGCTATAAATCATATGAAAGATGCAACTAATATCGCACTGCATATACTAAAGGTGTCTTGTCATATTGTTTGATGCGGGATACAAAAAAACAATAGTTTTATGTAAGGACATGCTTAATAGACAGATGTACTATGTACTAAATACAGGAAGGCATGTCACATTAACAGGTATAATGTATAAGCTAAGCAGACTAGCACATGCAGTTTAACCAGATTGGAAGAATTACAATCTAGACACCATATGCAACATGTAACCACATATCACGCTGCCAAGTTAGAGCAAGCACCTGCGATGCTAGTGTAGGGGAAATGTTGTAATTAACTACAAAGATACGTTCACTATCTTCATCTAGCATTTCTGTTTCTTGAGAATCATGTCGGGAGGCTGACGCTGCATTCTTTAAATGAGGAGTAGTCCCCTTGCCTGCCTGCCTCGTCATAAGTGATTGATGAGGTTTACACAAGAACATTAGTTTGATGTAAGAACATGGTTAATACACAAATGTACTAGTATGTACCAAAAACAGAAAGGCATGTCATATTCAAAGGTATAATGTGTAAGCTAAGCAGATGCAATTTAACCAAATTGGAAGCAATACAAGCTAGACATCCGGCTGGAGTGGTGAGCATGATCATCTAGGACCTGAGAACCTGGTGGGAAGCGGGCTGCTTCGCCACCACCGCAGCTTTTTAGTTGGCTTCCAGGTGGTGCCTATCTTTGTTGGGCTTGTCACTGGCTCGGCCAATGCCCTGACTAGCTATTTGTCTCACGGGATGGTGGTTCATGTAAAAAAATATCTTTCCTTATCAGACTGACTTCAGCCTTTCGAATACAAGCTAGACACCATATGGAACATGCAGCCACATATGACACTGCAAAGTTAAAGCAAGCACCTGGGATGGTGGTTCATTGCGAGCGAGGTCATCAACTCCAGAGCTACGTTTACCGTCTCCATCTGCTGACACTGCACCCTTTATAGCGCTGTAACGTGTCGTGCATACCCGCAAAGAAAGCTGGCGTGACTTCTCTCTTTTCTTTGCTGCTTCTCTTTCGGCAGACTCTGAAATACCCTTGCATAAAAACACAATAGTGAGAGTATGGGTGAAGTGTGTGCAGCACTAGTGCACTGTAAAAGTAGCAGATAGCAGGTGGCTGAAAAATAAATGATAGGAGACATATGATAGCTCTACAACATTGCATGGCAAACAAAATTAGATTCTACTCCGTATGATTTTGTAATATATGAGCACAGGAAATGCAGGTACTCCTCCAGCACACCACCACATGTGGTCATATCTAAGATAACAGTCGACTGAAAATAAATAGGTTAGTCGATTTTTTTTAATGAACCGTCCGATCTATAAGGAACGGGCAGATGGCCTTCGTCTACCTCCCGCCAGTCACTGTTGACGATCTTTCTCGAACCGCCAGCGACCATCGGCCCAGACCCCTGCCTTCGCTGCCCCGCCCTCCCCTCGACCTCACACCACCTCCGTGCTTGGCAGCACCCCCAGGCCATCCCTCTAGTCCCGGTCGACCTCCAATCTCCAGATCGGGCACCAGAAGATCTAGGCCGCACACGCCCCTATGATAAATACCAAGGCGCTACTTCCCCGGCGTAATAGGTGTACTACCTCCTATTACGCTGGGGAATGCTTCCGTTATTGGGAATCAACTGGCCAGAAATTGAAATTCAGGGGGCGACGGACCTCTAGCTACGGTGACATAGTATATGAGGAGAAACCTTGTGCATCGCGAGTTACTAGGAACATCTAGTATGAAGAAGAAGCGGTCAACTAGTGTCTTCTGTGGGATGAATACCGTGCAAGCAGACACATAAGATTTGCACAAATAAGGGAAGAGGAGTACTCGTATCGGTTGCCAGTGTGGTGTCGATATGTCGCAGCGATCTTCTTGTTTTTCCTGGGGGGACTGATGTTTTGGAGAGCCGTTGTTCCTTGGAAAAACCCATGGCCAAATTGTTGACTGTGTTGCCGTGGCCGTATATCAGCGGAGGGGAAGCATATCCGAGGCAGCGAAGGACGGTGTAGCAGGAACAGCTCCGGTGCAGTGGACGGTGGCAAAGTTGGAGCGACAGCGGTGAGGCGCAGGACGGCGTGGTTGAACTGGCTCGGGTATGGACTGCTCGGCCTCGGCTTCAACTACTAGCCGTGGAGGGCGTTGCGGTTGAGGTTGCGGTGGACGCCGACGTCGGGGTATCGGCTCCAGTGTGAAGGAGGAGGGCGGCGGTTGATGGGTGGGATGGGGTGGCGGACGGAGGACGCCGGGGTTTCGCGGCTGGTGGAGAGGTAGTTTCGGCGCCCACGGAGTACGAATGGGGGATCAGATGGGTGGGGGGGAACCATGTTTCGATCTGGGACGCGCTTGTTTTTGACTTTTTGAATAGAAGATGGGACGCGCTTGTTTGAAATTTGGGGAAAGTACAAACTTTGCCCCCCTCTTAAATTTCGGACCTACTGCGGGTCGGGGGTAGGATGGTAATCCCGGGTGTCCCAAATAGTGGGCGGGAGCGATTTCGGCGGCGCGCATGTGTGCTTAGGCGGCCATTGTGTATGAATGTTTTTCAGAGGCCGTTGCGTGGCATCTAGATGAAGCTACAAACCTACCCCGGTTTAGACCTTTGGACGTCGGGCCGGTAGGTTTCACGGGTCGGAGTTATTAGAAAAGTAATTTCCTTGTACTACCAAACATTGGTCTCACGCACCCTAAAAAAAACAATGGTCTCACGCGGTTTCGGGCGAGTAGAGGCTCTTTCGGTGCTTCGTTCAAAATTTTGAAACATAAGCATTCACGTTTAGAGTACTCTTGAACTATGAGGATTGACCTAAATAGACAACGTTATATTTGACCTTGTATGTTTGAAAACCTCATTAAATTATCCGCTTCTTTTTGAAATTTTGACACTTGAAAATCCTGTAACTACGATTATTTTGGAATGGAGGAGCTAAATTTGAATCTATTTTGTACACGACTACATATGCTATTATGTACAAAATCAGAACAAAGATCGGTGCCCCCATAATTTAGGTATGGTTTACAAATGCCATGATATCAAATTCAAATAATTGAATGGACTTCATGTTGAATTCGATTTTTTAAACCACCTTAAGTTGAATCCAAATGTATGCTAGTTCATAGGTAGCTATTTATAATGTCCATTGTGTAACTTTCGTATGTATAATGTGCTTTACACACACAACATGAACTATACTCACCTTTATATTCGATTGCTAAAGCGATGCATTGTCTGGAGTTCAAAATACTAACTATGTGGATCAATTGTGTCGAATAATAACATAGACATGCTCAAATTCGATAGAATCTAGATGGTTGATGGATCAATGACCGCTCCTTACACGAATTTCAAATATCATGATCCCATCCTAATATTTGGATACAATTTATATCTTTAATCAATGTGTAGAGCAGTCTTTTACGTGTAGTTTCACTCTCCATCGGTGGTCTCTCACACATGCTCACACACACTCTCCCGAGGTGTCTTTCTCACACACATGCTCTAGATATAACCTTCCCTCCCTCTCGTAACCATTTACAACTGTTTTCACTAACCTTTATCACAAGCACTCTTTCTCTCGCAAACATACACACACACAATCCTCATCGACCCTTTCTATATACATGGACCTGCCTATGCGTCTCATGTACGCACATTATCTTTACGCCTGTCTCTCACGCATTGTCTCACACCTCTCTTCCTAATCGACGAGTGTGATTCTAGCAGAGCATTCTATAGGATTCCCCTTAAAGTTAGGTTGGATGAATAGTAATATCAGAGATAAAGGGGTTACCTTAGTCCGAGAACCTAGGGTTACAAATCCTAGCCGGCTTTGTCAGTGGACACAGAGTCCTTCACAATTCTGCTATCTTTGTCTTGTACGTCTAGTCATCCATGGGTCTTCCTAAATGCGTCATGGGCCGACCAATGTGGCGCAGGACGGAACCGAACGAAGGGCCTCACCTCGACCCACCGGACCTCACGTGGTGACACACCCTCTGCCCCACGTCTCATTATCTTCTCACACCCACACATACCAACAAAAACACCACACACACAGAAAAATTCTCCTGGTGCCTCTATTCCCTCCCCCTTGCGTATACACACTCAAGGGAATGGAACCTCTTGTCATGACGTCATATTCGTCTCTCTCTCTAGACAACTCCCATT
>NC_057807.1:353759827-353768276 GCF_018294505.1 Triticum aestivum | reverse complement strand
CATGTCTCTCTCGAATACGTAATACACACACATACCTCTCTAGGCCCCGCCAAATGCATCAACTACACATTCACACATGTTACATCACCTACCCCATTGATCTAAAAAGCCCTCTCTTCACGTTTATTTCGCATACAACATTCCTTTTGAATAAAGTGTGGCCAAAAAATTATTTTAGGGTTTCTACATATATAGAACATTACAAAGTTATATGGAGGAGTACAAACGCTATTTTGCATTGCATGGTGCCCACAATGATATTTATTCTGCACTTTGAATTTGTATATTTTATACTATATACAAAGTTAGTCATAATAAAGAGAAACGAAGAGCATCTCTCTCTCCATCACATACCCCCCCTGTACGCCCCTTTCGCGTATGCACACAAAACTATCTCCAGGTCCTCTAAAAGTAAGCCCCCAGAAAATTCACGCATGTTTCATCTTTCTCTCGCGTTCTATGCAATGACGATCATTGGATTTGAAGCGAAAGCATGATATGTACATTGGACTTCAGAATCCACTCATTACGGTCACCATTTACGTTTAGTGGTTATTATACAGTCACGGGCTCACCGTACAACTATGTATTTTCTCATGACATGACTAGTTGACCAGTTAAACACTCCACGTGGCACCTCTAGTGTTGCATCACATTATCTCACTACCATCGTGCCCACCTGTCAACTTGTATCTACTCTACATCTACACTCTTATAAAATACATAAAATACACTCTTATAAAAAACAAAGTTGGTGATGGTGTTGTGCCTGCCATCCTGCAATATAGGCCGTCCGATTTTATATCTGACGGATAGGAAAGAAACTATGGTTATTTTGCAAAAAGGAACCCACACACCTCTCCACATTTGCAAATAAGGTCTTCCCTCGTTCATCCTTTTCTCTCACAAGATAAACAAGTCATACAAATGCATCTTGATGTTACGTGCAACGCACGGGCATCTTGCTAGTAAGAATGAAAACAAACGACAAAAATATATTTGGACGGTGGTTCGAGGTCATGGCCGCAGGCACAGCGGACAAGGTGGCCTTGTATTGGTATGCTGAGCCATCTGTTTTAACACACATGAGCTGGTGTGGTGATTATACAGACACGCACGCATGCACACGAACTGCATCCACGCAACACTCACACAAACATATGCACCCACGCACGCACGCAACACTCACACGTACACACGCAGCCACGCACACACGCAACACTCACATGCACACACGCACGCACGCATGCACACACCAGTACACCACACGACCAACACGCACTCTCACGCTCAAGTGCTCAACCTACACGTGCATGCACACACATCAGGCCCTGACAGACACATACACAACCAGGTGATTCCCGCGCACGGGTTGGAGCCTTGTAGCGCCTGCGTAAATTTGTGTTTATCTGACCTTTTCCTATGCGAACTGACAGGTGGGACCCACAAGAAACGTGGTCAATTTAACTAGTCAACATGGCGCCACGCAGACTATTTGGTCCGGTCAACATAGTGCAATCCGATGCTGAACTGTGAGCAAGTGACCGTATAATCACCACAAAACGTATATAGTGACCGTAATCAGCTTATTCTGAAGTTCGGTGACCATATTACGCTTTTCTCTCTGTAGGCCCACCAAAACAACTATGCAACACAGCACTACTACTACACTCTAACACAATAAATCATATGTGTTTTTAGTTTTACTAGATATCATATTGTTACTTATAATTATTCAGTTTACATACATTAAATTGCCTTTGAAATGTATGGCCAGTATCATCTACCGCGCGGGAAAAATCCCGTCCTTTCCTGTTTAATCGGGTTTGTATCGATGGATCGTGCGAAACAGCAAAACTATAGTACTATACAGTACAAGTGACAGTTCACTAGGCCGTCGTGTCGTCTACTCCTCTGTAGTAAGAGTGGAGCACTCGCTTTCATAAATCTTCTAGTCCCTTTCACCGACATGTGGGACATCAAGCTACCGGGTCCACGTGCCATACCGGAATACAGTGCAGAGAAGCCGGGGTGAAGCACCCCAGTCATGGCGCCGGCGTAGTAATGAGCAATGAGGCGTCAAATCACAAAGCTGCACCTTTCCCGCAGTTAAGTTGGAGGGACGATGTAATAATGCTAAAAAAAGAAGTTGGAGGGATGAAGCAACCATCATTTCACTCATTGCTAAATCCGCTTCTCCCTCATCTTCTTCAACTTAACCACATGTTGCTTCTACCGTTGTTCTGCCTCATGTGGGACGCGGATCGGCTTGGTAAAGCACTGACACGTGGGACCGCATGTTAGCAAACCGCCAGGACAACGTCCTCCGAAAATAAGAAGCCTAATCCTAGACTTACAAAGGGCTGCATATCTGCTACGTATACTTTCCATCTAATCTATATATGCCCCCCTGATTTTCAGGTGGGGTGGGCCTAATCCTCTCCTTTAATCCAATCAAATAGTCCCACATCACATCAGTTTGTAACTTTATGTAAACCATTATGTGGATGTAGCATTGCTCAAGTAAGAAACCTCCCCCGCCATCCGCGCGGCAAAATCACCTCCTTTTTACTAATCTTGATTCTATAATTTTTTAGATCAATATAATTG
Organism: Triticum aestivum; assembly: GCF_018294505.1. Classification (NCBI taxonomy): domain Eukaryota; kingdom Viridiplantae; phylum Streptophyta; class Magnoliopsida; order Poales; family Poaceae; genus Triticum; species Triticum aestivum. The sequence goes on along the minus strand of NC_057807.1, from coordinate 353,765,666 downwards.
AGATTTGTATAGATAGCACACAGGAGCAAAACCAAGTGGTACGGTTAAGGGCATCCACAATGTGTAGCCAAATGTGAAAATAGCTTTTGGCATCGTGGGAACCATTGTGGACGGTGTTGCCAAAGCCAAAAAGATGGAACCGAAGCTCCCTGATTGATTGATTGAAGGAATAGAAAAATGCAACGTCTCCCCTCTTTCTCCCATGCTTGGACGCATGTAGTACAGTATAGAGCACAGAGTCTACTCCCCTGTCCCTTCTATCACAAATCACAAAGCAGTGAGGCGTCAAATCACAAAAGCACGGACGAAGCAACCATCATTTCACTCTTCGCTGACTCCACTTCTCCATCGTATTCTTTGAGAAACCATCTCACTGCACTAGTACTCCTAGTAGTACTAGTAAAGGACTTCCTGGATGCAAATAAGGCGGTTGTCTCGGCTTGTAGGCGGCACTTGCGAACGACTTACCGTGGTCTCCCTCAATGGTGTTCTCCATCGAACGCACTTCGCCAAACCACAAAAAAAAAGATATCGTCGACGTCACCGCAATGGGGAAGGAAGTCAAATATAGTTACTACCTCCATATTTTATGTACACAAGTCCAGTATATCAAAATTACAATTTGCAAAGGGCCACTAACACTAATCGAGGCAAAATTGATGGGGTTAGCAACCAAGGACATTAATATCCCCTGCATGCATGTGGAAGTGAGAAGGTTGGTTTGCATGGCGCTGCATTAATCAAGCGATGAGGAGTGAGATGGTTAGCTCTTTGGTCTTTGGAGAAAAAAATACGCATTAATTGACATGTAAAACGAGGATTTGTATCGATTAAATCCCGCGAAGGAAAACCCCGCATTTCTTTTTTAACACTAGTACTCCTAGTACGTACGTACTTATCCTGTTTGGGTCTAGGCCTTGCATTGCCAAACTTCGCCACACATTTTCGCCAAGCTTGCCTAAAGTTTTCAAAATGAGAAGGAGGTACACTTGCGCACGGCTATCGCGGTCGCACCGCACCCTCACATGGTCGCTCCTGCACGCCGCGGTCGCACCGCACCCTCACACAGTCGCTCTTGCACGTCGCAAACCCAACCAAGGGAACGCACCCTCACTGACACGTGCTGTCGCATGTGAACAAACCAAACTCATCCATCCTATCGCTGACACATAATTTTCATTCATAGAGTATGTTTATCCAACCGCATGTTGGGGAGTAACCGTACGGCCCGTGCGGTGGTGTGTTGGGGAAGAAGAAGAGGTGAGGAAGAAGGAAAGAAGGGTTAGGAGACGTAGGATATTCATCCAACCGCCTGAAATGGTAGACTGGCCCAAGTCAGGCGACTTGCATGACAAATATATGTTTTTATACAGCAAAAGATCCATAAAAACAACAACATAAAGAAAAGCTATCACTGCTCGCGGAAAGAGATGGCCTCATCGTCTTTGGCTGCCGGCGCGAACCAGCCATCGCTGCCAACGTGTGTCTCCGCACCGTGGTTGTCCTTGGACTCCAGCTACTCGTTCAAGCGGAGCGTGCGGGCGCTCTGCACGGACGAGAGCACAGCCCGGTTCAAGTCGAGGACGTCCGGTTCCGCCTGCAGGAGGGCCTCGATGGCAACGGCATCCGCGCGCTCCGCGTCGAGTCAAGCCTCCGCCGCCTGGTTCAAGTCCAGGACGTCCGGTTCCGCCTACAGGAGGGCGTCGATGAGAGAGGCATCTGCTCGCTCCGTGTCGAGTCGAGCCTCCACCGCCCGGTTCAAGTCCAGGACGTCCGATTCCGCCTGCAGGACGGCGTCGATGAGAGCGGCATCCGTGCGCTCTGCGTCGAGTCGAGCCTCTGCCGCCCGGTTCAAGTCCAGGACGTCCGGTTCCGCCTGCGGGAGGGCCTCGATGGCAGCGGCATCCGCACACTCCGCCTCAAGTGGAGCCTCCGCCGCCCGGTTCACATCCACGACATCCGGTTCCACCTGCAGGAGAGCCTCGATGGCAGCGGCATGCACGCGCTCTGCGTCGAGTTGAGCCTCTGCCTCCCGGACCTCCTTTAGTATCGCCATGTTGAACTGCTGGTCCGCCTGCACCATGGGGGACTCGGACGCCGACACGAAGTTGACGTCCATCGTCTCATACCCATCGGGGGCCTTCTGCGCCGCGACCTCCGCCATGAACATTGGATCGGCTTCCTCCTCCTCGTAGCTTGGCTCCAGAGAACTCGGGGATTGGCCCACCGCAAAGCGAGCTTGGGAACGGAAGTCTGTGGCGCCGACCACCGCCACCATTTCTGCACGGCGCTCCGGCGTCAGCATCTTGTAGTAAGTGATCTTGCAGTGCACCATGGCTTTCCGGTGAACTAGGGGACGCTTGATGCGGGCTAGGGGATCGAAAGGTGGGGGAATGGGCTAGAGATTTGGTGTGGTTTTAGGGCAGTAGATGGCATAGGCCGAGCAGCGAAGGTTCTGGTGTGAATAGTGGTTTCGGTGACGACCGGTCAATCGGTTTTGACTATACATCACTCTTGTTGCGTTCCCGTTGCAGCCCGGCACACTGGACCCTCCACGTCGCTCACCGAATGGAACGCGCTTCATCTTGTGGGACCGCAGTTGAGAGCAAACCGACGTCCCTCCCCGTCCCCCGCACGTGTCATTTATTATACCACCACTCCCTCTGTTTTATGTGGAGTAAATAAAAACAGAGGGGGTATACTATGGATGAGGATCCCCTGACGTGGCCGAACCCATTGAGTAACTGACATGCGGGGCCTAGCAAGCATGGGGTCCGCCATTAAGTGACCGAAATGGAGGCTAAGGCAGGGATACCTACGTCAGAGGATCCACTTCCACTATACTACTTTGACCAAATGTTAGAGTAATAATATATGACATGCAACTTACACAAATGTTAGAGTAATAATATATGACATGCAACTTACACAAAGCATACAGGGTCTAATGCATTTTTAGAGGCTAACTTTGACCAAATGTTAGAGTAATAATATATGACATGCAACTTACACAAAGCATACAGTCAAATTCGTATGTGAAAGGAGTTTCCAATTATATAATTTTCACATTATGCATCTCATGTACTATTAATCTTGTCAATAGTCAAGTTGGAAACCATCTCGAGTACAAATCTAGGAGTACGTACGAATCTAACAATATTGATTGGGCGTTGTTGAATGTTGATACCTTTTCGATCAAAGTAGAGATACTTTGACTACACATAAAACTTATATGTAAACTAGAAAGGATAGGAGGGAGTATATTTTACGTCCAAAAACGAAACGAACATTGGATACCCTTTATATATGATTTGCGGATGCTATGATCACCGGTTCAAAATTTTGAATCCGCCTTAGGTATCACGTGCCCCCACTCGTTCCCTCTCGATTTCATCTCGGGGTCCGGAGATCTATTGAAAGAGGACTAGGGTGGGTACATGTGAATGATACTCGGCGGAATCTTCAAATGAGGCATGCGGGAGGATGGACTCGACTGGAGGGCGACATGATCGATGGAGAAGAGGTTTGGAGAGGAATGAGAAATAAGCAAACGCCACATGATTATACTTGAATGGCTCAAATAAACAACAAGTTGTCTCGCTTGGCCTACATAGTGAAAGGCCTAATGCGCAACGTGGAGCACTGACGCTCGAATATGGCCGGGAAAACAGGGAAACCGACATGTGGGGCACACCCGTCGGGACAATGTAGCGCAGACTAGTCCAATGGAGGAGCTGGCCCACGACCTCCTCGCCACCAACAACCGTTCATGTGGGTCATTGGGGCCAATAACGGGGCGCAGCTCTAGCACCGCCTCTGGACACGGCGACCGCGGTGAGCGACACGCTCATATCGTCGCTAGACACGGTTGGTTTCAGTGTGCTGAGGGTGGCGTTTGGTTTGTGCCCAAGGTTGCCCCATCAAAGCATTGGGTAGCCAAAATTTTGGTTGAGGTATTGGTTGCCCATGATTTGGCCGGCATTGGCAAGAAAAATGAACTAGAGTTGGCTAGAGTTCATTGGCATGCCAAAGAAATGGCAACCATCCAAACAAAGACCAATCTTTGGGTCATGACCAAAATTTGGTTGAGGTATTGGTTGCCCATAATTTGGCCAACATTGGCAAGAAAAATGAACTAGAGTTGGCTAGAGTTCATTGACATGCCAAAATAATGGCAACCATCTAAACAAAGACCAATCTTTGGGTCATGACCAAAATTTTGGTAAGGTGCACTTTGGCCACAATGCAAACACACCCCAACACCCGGCTCGTCGAGGATGCACGGGGCGCCGCGACGTGTCCGTGGAGTGGTGTAGCGCGGCTAACTGCATCCTCTAGACCTGAGACCATGCCGGGTCTCATCTTGCTTTTTCAATGACATGCGGGGATCGCATGTGAGCAAAGGGCATCTCCAACATTGCCACGACCACAGCTGAATACCCTGGCACACCAAAACCCTCGTCCCTCGCGCCGTCGCGCGGTGCGTTCCCAGCCGGCACCAGCTGCCCGCATTCATGTCGTCCGTTCGTATGTCGTCGTTAAGAGGCTCGGTGCCCGAGGAACCAACTCCGGCGACTTAATGACGCACCCGGACGATTGGCTTCACCGGAATGCGCTACTTAAAGCGGCAACGCGCAGCTAACCTCCACACCATAGCGCATCGTCCTCCTACCTGGCACCACATCCTCCATGACTACAAGTGCGAACGCTCTGCGGGAGAGCTTGTCTTCGGGGATGAAGCTCGAGGTCGCCGCCCTCACTCAAGTCACCTCTCGCGACAAAATAGCGGCGTAGCCGGACACGGACGCGACCGCACAAGCGGTGGCCATGCTGGTGGCCGACGACGGGAGCACCGTCAGCCACACGTCCTACTTGCCGCCGTCCAACGTCTGGCACTGCCGAGGTCAAGGACTCCTCCGAGGATGAGTAGGGCATGGGAGGTGGCAGGGCATGGTGTGCCAACTCGCCGGTCTGTATCCCGTGTTCTACTCTTCCTCGCCAAAGACCGCACCTTCACTTCACGGGTCTTGAACCCCGCCCCCGTACATAGAGATCGCAGATGGAGGATGTCGGTCACCGCCGTAGAATAGGTTTAGGGTCAGGTTTCTTTTATTTTTCTGTCCTATAAAAGTTCGAAATGTAATGAAAATCTGCTGTGTTTGCATTAATCTCGGCCGGTGTATATGAACTTTCACAATAATATACATATTGTAGGAGTACTATCAAGATGCCCATGCGTTGCAGGGAAGATCAAGAGGGAGAAAATGATGAACGAGGGAAAGCCTTATCTGCAAATGTGGAGAGGAGTGCGGGTAAATTTTCATAGTTTTGTCACATCCCTAGCTGCTGATAGTGCTCTAGGCTAGCTCATGTGTGCATCATATTTAAATTCTGAAAATTTGAACTGAGGGAATTATTGGAAGCCTCAAAACCCTAAATAAAAGAGGGGCAAAAAAACCCTAGAAATCTTATTCATTGCTCCAAATGGCTCTTCTAAAATGTTTGATAATTTTTGGTAAGGGTTCTGGTCCCAACCAAAATATTGAACATTTTTAAGGATTTATTTTTGGGACTTTGAATTAAATCAATAATTATTTGAATTGGACTTATATCTACTGTTAAATAAATATAGGTCCAATAATTCTGAAATATTTTGTGGAGCATTGTTTTAATTCTTTTAGCTCCTAAAAATATTGTCAGAAGCAAAATAAATTGAATTGGTTTCAAAACCAAATTCAAAACAAACCTGCAAAATAGAAAACTGAAATAATTAAAAAAAACAAAACAGAAGAGAGAAGCCCAGCTTACCTGGCGCCACGAGCCGGCCCAGTTCCCCCCC
>NC_057807.1:352262766-352293121 GCF_018294505.1 Triticum aestivum | reverse complement strand
TCTTGTATGTTACGTATTTTGGTCGGTAAAAATTCATTATATATACTCCCGAAGGTTTTGACCACCGTATCACGCAAATATCCTCTGTTTTCGTTTCGAGCTGTTTCTGTTTCAGACCTAGAGCATCATGTCGTCTCCAAGCGCTCCCAAGGACAAGTTTTTCGAGAGGGTTATCAACCCCTATCTCGCGGAGGTGTTGCATCACCCTCAAACCATTAAGATGCGTGAGGGGGGGCTGCACATCCGCGATGTGGAGGGACCAAGGCGTACCGGGAGCATGGAGACAAAGCTTGAAGCCATGGAGCAAGAAGTTTTCAAGTGTCAAGGGATGGTGGAGCATGGACTCAACGCCAACCAGATGATGATCACGAAGTTCACCAACAACCACAGGCTGGATGCCAAAGTCATTGGGGAGACCATCTTCAAGCTTCAAGAGAAAATCGAGCACCTCCAAGCCCAGATTTATGACCTGCAAAACCAGGACTGTGAGTATGAATATAGATTCAAGCGAATGAGTTTGGCTGCAGATTTAAGGATCCCGGAGACTCGATCATCCTTTTATGATGGAGAGCCTATGCTTTGGAAGACGGACGACAAGCCTACATCATCAACAACTCCTACTTCACCACCTCCGAAGAAATAATCACACGGGTATGGGCACTCCCCTTGGCAACTGCCAAGCTTGGGGGAGGTGCCCCGGTATCGTATCACCATCACACTCCTATTTTTACCGCTTTATTTAGTTCGATCCTTTTAGTAGTATCTTGATCTAGTAGTTTTAAGTTTTTGATATCAAGTAGCTTTGAGTTTTGCATTGTGATCTCTTTATGTAATCGAGTCCGTGTGCTATCTATAATAAAGATTAGTGTTGAGTCAAGGGCTTTGCTATGTTGCTATGATCTTGAGAAAGTAGAAAGAATAAAAGAGTTCATATTGATCTTATGGATGGAGATAACTTCACACACAGAAAGTATGAGGCATAAAAATTGTTGAGAGTTGATGAACATAGCCTTGGTCATCGTTGCAATTAATAGGAAGTGATAAGGAAAGAGGGGTTCACATATAAATATATTGTCTTGGACATCTTTTATGATTGTGAAGCACTCATTAAGTATGGCATGCTAAAAGAGTTGACGTTGGACAAGGAAGACAACGTAATGGTTTATGTTTTCCGACATCTTAGTTAAAGTATATTGTCATTGACCTTCCAAACATGTTGAGCTTGCCTTTTCCCCTCATGCTAGCCAAATTCCTTGCACCAAGTAGAGATACTACTTGTGCTTCCAAATATCCTTAAACCCGGTTTTGCCATGAGAGTCCACCATACCTACCTATGGATTGAGTAAGATCCTTCAAGTAAGTTGTCATCGGTGCAAGCAATAAAAATTGCTCTCTAAATATGCATGACTTATTAGTGCAGAGAAAATAAGCTTTGTACGAACTTGTTGTGGAAGTAATAAAAACGACGGATTGCATAATAAAGGTCCACATACATGGGGCAATATAAAGTGACGTTCTTTTGCATTAAGATTTTGTGTATCCAACCCTAAACGCGCATGACAACCTCTGCTTCCCTCTACGAAGGGCCTATCTTTTACTTTATGTTTTACTTTATGCTTGAGTCAAGGTGATCCTCACCTTTCGCCTTTTTCATTTTATCCTTTGGCAAGCTCCTCGTGTTTGAAATATCATGATACATATATCCAATTGGATGTAAGTTGGCATAGGCTATTATTGTTGACATCACCTAAAGGTGAATACATTGGGAGGCAATACAAGAAGCCCCTATCTTTCTCAGTGTCTGGCTGAAACTCTATAACCACAAGTATTGCGTGAGTGTTAACAATTATGGGAGACTACGAGATAATTGAGTATGTGAGCTTGTTGAAAAACTCTATTATTGACTCTTTCTGATGTTACGATAAATTGCAATTGCTTCAATGACTGAGATTATAGTTTGTTAGTTCCCAATGAAGTTTTCGAACCATTCTTGACATTGTGAATCGCTTATTACTTGAGCATAGGAAATCATATGACAAAATCTATATATGTTGCTGTTATTAGAATGATCATGATGCCCTCATGTCCGTATTTTGTTTTTATCGACACCTCTATCTCTAAACATGTGGACATATTTTTCGATTTCGGCTTCTGCTTGAGGACAAGCGAGGTCTAAGCTTGGGGGAGTTGATACGTCCATTTTGCATCATGCTTTTATATCAATATTTATTGCATTATGGGTTGTTATTACACATTATATCTCAATACTTATGGCTATTCTCTCTTATTTTACAAGGTTTACCATGAAGAGGGGGAATGCCGGCAGCTAGAATTCTGGCTGGAAAAGGAGCAAACATTGGAAACCTATTCTGCACAACTCCAAAAGTCCTGAAACTCCACGAAACAACTTTTTGGATTTAATAAGAATTTATGAGCGAAAGAAATAGGCCAGGGGGCCCACACCCTATCCAGGAGACAGGAGGGCGCGCCCCCCTGTAGGGCGCGGCCCCCTATCTCCTGGGCCCCCTAGTGGGCCTCCGGCGTCCATCTTCTGCTATATCATCACTCTTCCCCTGGAAAAAATCATGGGCAAGCTTACGGGACGAAACTCCGCCGCCACGAGGCGGAACCTTGGCGGAATCAATCTAGGGCTCTGGCGGAGCTGTTCTGCCGGGGACACTTCCCTCCGGGAGGGGGAAATCATCACCAACGTCATCACCAACGATCCTCTCATCGAGAGGGGGTCAATATCCATCAACATCTTCACCAGCACCATCTCCTCTCAAAACCCTAGTTCATCTCTTGTATCCAATCTTGTATCAAAACCACAAATTGGTACCTGTGGGTTGCTAGTAGTGTTGATTACTCCTTGTAGTTGATGCTAGTTGGTTTATTTGGTAGAAGATCATATGTTCAGATCCTTTATGCATATTATTACTCCTCTGATTATGAACCTGAATATGCTTTGTGAGTAGTTACGTTTGTTCCTGAGGACATGGGTGAAGTCTTGCTATTAGTAGTCATGTGAATTTGGTATTCGTTCGATATTTTGATGAGATGTATGTTGTCTTTCCTCTAGTGGTGTTATGTGAACGTCGACTACGTGACACTTCACCATTATTTGGGCCTAGAGGAAGGCATAGGGAAGTAGTAAGTAGATGATGGGTTGCTAGAGTGACAGAAGCTTAAACCCTAGTTTATGCGTTGCTTCGTTAGGGGTTGATATGGACCCATATGTTTAATGTTGTGGTTAGGTTTACCTTAATACTCCTTTTTGTAATTGCGGATGCTTGCAATAGTGGTTAATCATAAGTGGGATGCTTGTCCATGTTAGGGTAGTACCCAAGTGCCGGTCCACCCACGTATCAAATTATCAAAGTACCGAACGCGAATCTTATGAACGTGATGAAAACTAGCTTGACGATAATTCCCAATGTGTCCTCGGGAGCTTCTTCTTCATTATTAGAATTTGTCCAGGCTTATCCTTTGATACATAAAGGATTGGGCCACCTTGCTGTACTTTATTTATTTATTTACTTGTTGCTCGTTACTATTTATCTTGTCACAAAACTATCTATCACCTACTATTTCAGTGCTTGCAGAGAAAACCTTACTGAAAACCGCTTATCATTTCCTTCTGCTCCTCGTTGGGTTCGACACTCTTACTTATCGAAAGGACTGCGATAGATCCCCTATACTTGTGGGTCATCACTATCTATGCTTTTCTCATCTCAAACTCTATTCATGCTACATCATAGAGCTTGAACAAGTCAAATTTGGACCCTCCGGGTGAGGAGCACTTAGAGAAACCAATCCGTCAAGGGCTTAAACTTCCAAAACCTCTTAATTCATCTCGGTCCGACCGATTCACCATACTCGGTCTCACCGAGTTCATTAAGTTGATCTAGGTTTTCACCTCGGCACAAATGATTTGAACAATTCGGTCACATCGAGTTGCTGTAACTGCTAGCAGTTTTGCATCTCGATGCCACCAAGTCGTTCCACTTGATCACATTGATAGTGACTGGGTATATATACTGCGGGTTGAAATTTTGGAAACTGCTCCAAACCATTCGTCCGCGCCTCCCAGCTCTGCCGCCCCCTTGGTCACTAGATCGTCTCCGTCGTTGCCAGCGTCCTCCTGCTGCTGGTCTCCGTCGCTGTCAACGGAAATCTCACCACCATTGTCGCCGTAGCAAGTTCGTCACCAAGTTAGGGTACGAACTCGACCTCTTTGTGTGTTCCCTTTTCCATTCTTGCACAGAGATTATTGCCATTATTCTTACCACGTATGAGATCAATCTATCCACTGAAAAGTTCCATTAGATTAGATTCGATGCAAAAACTTAGGGTTAGGTTTCCGCCGAATTCTTCTCGGACCGACCGATCTAAGGATCTCGGTCTCACTAATTTGGCTCAGGCCATTGCACAAGTACAACTCGGTCTGACCGAAGTGTACGAATTGGTGTGACCGAAATCACTCACTTTGTGAAACCCTAGCATCTCGGAGTCACCGAATTGCATTCTGGTCTGACCGAAACTGCATGTTTAGACTCTGTTGCTGCTTTGGTGTCACCGAGTTTGTCATATCGGTAGCTCCGAAATGCTTTCTGTAGAAAACTAAAGTTAAGTTTTTGACTCAATATTTTTGAAAATAGCTGTGCTTTTTGATGCTCATCCACTGTACCTATACCTATCTATGTTTCAGATATGTCTGAGGGCAGTGACAATCAGAACAGGTCTGAGGAGCGGGTGAATCTCATTGAGGGCACTAGTCCCTCCAATAGCAGCTATGATGATGGTAGCAGAAGCACTCCAAGCAACTTTCCTAAGGCTGCTACTAGGCAAAAGAAGAAGAGAACCTCAGATTCAGAGGATGTGGACTTTGTTGTTGAGGAGGAGGTGACCTCAAAGAAGAAAGTGCTCAAGAAGGAGTATGCTGCTGCCACCAAGCCTGGTATGAAGGTAAAAGCTCTTGCCAAGAGGAATCCCATGTCCAAAGCCAAAGCCTCCACTCAGGAAACCATGGAGTTCACTCTTGAACCAAGAGAGGAAGAGGCTGCTGGAGGAAATAAGAGGAAGGAGAGAGTCAAGAAGACTATGGCTAGATTTTTTGGCAAACCTTCCATGATGAGAGATTCTGAAGGACAGGAGGAGGAAGAGCAAGTTGCACCTCCTGCAAAAACTCAAAAGCTCATGGGGATGCTATAAGGTCTGGGGCTGCTCCATCTAAGCCCAAAACATACCCTCAGCCCCGAGGTGAACTACTCCCTCCTCGTCATGGAGAGCGTCGGGATGATGAAGATGGCCACCGGTGATGGATCCCCACTCAGACAGGGTGCTGGAACAGGGTCCCGATTGGTTTTTGGTGGCGACAGAGACTTGCAGCAGTGGAACTCCCGATCTTCGTTTCTTTTCGGGGGTTTCTATATTTATAGGAATTTTTGGCGTCAGTTTCACGCCAGGGGGGTCCCCGAGTCAGCCACGAGGTAGGGGGTGTGCCCAGGGGGGTAGGGCGCACCCTCCACCCTCGTGGTTGGCTCACGACTCTTCTGGCCCAACTCTTTTGCTTCGGGGGCTTCTTTTGGTCCATAAAAAATCTCCGTAAATTTTCAGGTCAATTGGACTCCGTTTGGTATTCCTTTTCTGCAATACTCAAAAACAAGGGAAAAAACAGAAACTGGCACTGGGCTCTTGGTTAATAGGTTTGTCCCAAAAATCATATAAAATAGCATATAAATGCATATAAAACATCCAAGATGAATAATATAATAGCATGGAACAATAAAAAAAATTATAGATACGTTGGAGACGTATCACATAGCATCCCCAAGCTTATGGCTTTGCATATCATTAGCATCACGGATAGTCAAAGAATTCATACTAACAACATTGCAATCATGCTCATCATTCATGGCAAACATTTTATAGAATTCTTCTTCTATCAATTGAGCACAATTTTCATTTCCATCATTTTCACGAAAGACATTATAAAGATGAATAATATGATGCAACCTCAATTCCTTTTTTTTGTAGTTTTCTTTTATAAACCAAACTAGTGATAAAACAAGGAACTAAAAGGTTCAATTGCAAGATCCAAAGATATACCTTCAAGCACTCACCACCCCGGCAACAGTGCCAGAAAAGAGCTTGATGTCTACCACACAACTTGTTCTTATAGACTCGTGTTGGGCCTCCAAGCGCAGAGTTTTGTAGGACAGTAGCAAATTTCCCTCAAGTGGATGACCTAAGGTTTATCAATCCATGGGAGGCATAGGATGAAGATGGTCTCTCTCAAACAACCCTGCAACCAAATAATAAAACTTGTGTCCCCAACACAGCAAATACAAATGGTAAATTGTAGGGTGCACTAGTCCGGTGAAGAGATGGTGATACAAGTGTAATATGGATAGTAGATATTGATTTTTGTAATAGGAACAATAAAAAACAGCAAGGTAGCAAATAACAAAAGTGGGAACAAACAGTATTGCAATGATTGAAAATGAGGCCTAGGGTCTGTACTTTCGCTAGTGCAATCTCTCAACAATGCTAATATAATTGGATCATATAGCCATCCCTCAACGTGCGATGAAGAATCACTCCAAAGTTCTTATCTAGCGGAGAACATAAGAAGAAATTGTTTGTAGGGTATGAAACCACCTCAAAGCTATTCTTTCTGTTCTATCTATTCAAGAGTTTGTACTAAAATAACACAAAGCTATTCTTTCTGTTTGATCTATCCAAGAGTTCGTACTAAAATAACACCATATGATACACATCAACCAACTCTAATGTCACCTAGATACTCCAATGTCTCCGCGAGTATCCGTGAGTTGATTATACGATATGCATCGAACAATTTCAGATTCATAATACTCAATCCAGCACAAAGAACCTCAAAGAGTGCCCCAAGATTTCTACCGGAGAAACAAAGACGAGAACATGCATCAACCCCTATGTGTAGATTACCCCAATGTCACCTCAGGAATCCACGAGTTGAATGCCAAAACACATATCAAGTGAATCAATATAACACCCCCATTGTCACCACGGGTATTCATATGCAAGACATATATCAAGTGCTCTCAAATCCATAAAATTATTCAATCCGATAAAAAGAAATCTCAAATGGAAAACTCAATTCATCACAAGATAGAGAGGGGAAAACACCATATGATCCGACTATATTAACAAAGCCTGCGATACATCAAGATCGTGACATCTCAAGAACACAAGAGAGAGACTGAGAGAGAGAGAGAGATTAAACACATAGCTACTGGTACAAACCCTCAGCCCCGAGGGTGGACTACTCCCTCATCATGGTGGCTACAGGGATGATGAAGATGGCCACCGGTGATGATTTCCCCCTCCGACGGAGTGCCGGAGAAGGCCTCTAGATTGGATCTCGTGGTTCTGGAATTAGCGGCAGCTAGAACAAAATTTCATCGACTCCTTTAGGGTTTTTGGAATATTGGGGTATTTATTGAGCAAAGAGGCGGTGCGGGAGGTCACCAAGATGGGCATAACCCACCAGGGCGTGCCTGGGCCCCCAGGTGTGCCGATGTGTTTTGTGCTCACCTCGGGCCCCCTCTTCAGTACTTCTTTCTCCCACTAGATGTCTTCTGGTCCAAAAAAATCCACAAAAAGTTTCCTTGCGTTTGGACTCCGTTTGATATAGATCTCCTGCGATGTAAAAAACAAGCAGAAAACAACAACTAGCACTTGGCACTATGTCAATAGGTTAGTCCCAAAAAATGATATAAAGTTGTTATAAAATGATTGTAAAACATACAAGAATAATAATATAACAGCATGGAACAATCAAAAATTATAGATACATTGGAGACGTATCAAGCCTCCGTCAAGATTGTGGAGTTGAACCAAGGAGTTTGTAAGGGCAAGGAGATCGCCTACTTCATGAAGATCTACCCGAGTGAGGCAAGTCCTTCGTGGGCGATGGCCATGGTGGGATAGAAAAGTTTGCTTCTTTGTGGACCCTTCGTGGGTGGAGCCCTCCGTGGACTCGCGCAGCCGTTACCCTTTGTGGGTTGAAGTCTCCATCAATGTGGATGTACGATAGCACCACCTATCGGAACCACGCCAAAAATCTCCGTGTCTACATTGCATTTGCCTTCTCCAAACCCTTCCCTTTACCTTCATATGCAATGTTTTACTTTCCGCTGCTACACTCTTAGAATTGCATGTGTAGGTTGATTGCTTGGCTTGTGCTAAGTTGCTAAAATCTGCCAAGACATAAAATAGGGAAAGGTTAGATTTTTATTTGGTCAAGTAGTCTAATCACCCCACCCCCTCTAGATCTACTTTTGATCCTACAACATCCACTAGCGGATCCTCGATCCAAGAGCTCAAGGAGAAGTTGCAGTCGCTGGCAAGGGACCTTTCCAAATGGGACCGCATGGACTTTGGTAATGTTCGCCAGGAAATAATGCAACTGAAAAAAGAGCTACAGGAGTTACGTGATATCCAAGGTAGTTCGGGACCCAATTGAAGGAAATATGCCCTAGAGGAAATAATAAAGTTGTTATTTTATATTTCCTTATTTCATGATAAATTTTATTCATGCTAGAATTGTATTAACCGGAAACTTGATACATGTGTGGATACATAGACAAAACACCGTGTCCCTAGTAAGCCTCTACTAGACTAGCTTGTTAATCAAAGATGGTTAAGTTTCCTAACCATAGACAAGTGTTGTCATTTGATGAATGAGATCACATCATTAGGAGAATGATGTGATGGACAAGACCCATCCGTTAGCTTAGCATAATGATCATTCGGTTTTATTGCTATTGCTTTCTTCATGTCAAATACATATTCCTTTGACTATGAGATTATGCAACTCCCGGATACCAAAGGAATACCTTGTGTGCTATCAAATGTCACAACGTAACTGGGTGATTATAAAGATGCTCTACAGGTATCTTCAAAGGTGTTTGTCGGCTTGGCATAGATCGAGATTAGGATTTGTCACTCCGAGTATCGGAGAGGTATCTCTGGGCCCTCTCGGTAATACACATCATAAGAAGCCTTGCTAGCAAAGTGACTAATGAATTAGTTGCAGGATGAAGTATTACGAAACGAGTAAAGAGACTTGCCGCTAATGAGATTGAACTAGGTATGAAGATACCGACGATTGAATCTCGGGCAAGTAACATACCGATGGACAAAGGGAATAACGTATGTTGTCATAATGGTTCGACCGATAAAGATCTTCGTAGAATATGTGGGAGCCAATATGAGCATCCAAGTTCCGCTATTGGTTATTGACCGGAGAGGTGTCTCGGTCATGTCTACATAGTTCTTGAACCCGTAGGGTCCGCACGCTTAACGTTCGATGATGGTATAGTATTATATGAGTTATGTGATTTGGTGACTAGATGTTGTTAGGAGTCTCGGATGAGATCACGGACATGACGAGGAGCCTCTAAATGGTCGAGAGGTAAACATTGATATATAGGACGATGGTATTCGGACACCGAAAGTGTTCAGGAGGGTACCGGATACATATAGGGTCATCGGAAGGGGTTCCGGGCACCCTTGGCAAAGATATGGGCTTAATGGGCTAAGGGATGGACAGACCAACCCACAAGGGGCTGGTGCACTCCTCCACCAGGTCGGCCAGCCCTAGGGAAAGGAAAGGGGGGAGCGCAAGTCCCTCCTTCCTTCCCGTCCTCAAGGGAGAAAGGAAAGGGGGGCACCTCCCCCTTCCTTCCCCTGGCGCCTATACAAGGAAGAGGGGGGCGAACCTGGGCAGGAGCACAAGTGGGATTCGGTCACACTTGGGGCGCCCCTTGGCCTCTCCCCACTCCCTCCCACCTATATATATATGAGAAGGGGGCGCCTAGCACACATCAGACAATTGCCTAGCCATGTACGCCCCCCCCCCCCTCCACCGTTTACTCCCACGGTCATATCTTCGTAGTGCTTAGGCGAAGCCCTGCGCGGATCACTTCACTATCACCGTCACCATGCCATCGTTCTGACGGAACTCATCTACTACCTCGACATCTTGCTGGATCAAGAAGGCGAGGGATTTCACCGAGCTGAACGTGTGCAGAACTCGGAGGTGTCATACGTTCGGTACTCGATCGATGGATCACGAAGAAAGTTCGACTACATCAACCGCATTGTCAAACGCTTCCGCTTATGGTCTACAAGGGTAAGTAGACACACTTTCCCCCTCTCGTTGCTATGCATCTCCTAGATAGATCTTGCGTGAGCGTAGGAAATTTTTGGAAATTGCATGCTACGTTTCCCAATAGTGGCATCCGAGCTAGTTCTATGCGTAGATGATATGCACGAGTAGAACACAAAGAGTTGTGGGCAGTGATCATCATACTTCTTACCACCAATGTCTTATTTTGATTTGGCAGTATTGTTGGATGAAGCGGCTCGGACCAAGCTTACATGACCACGTTCATGAGACCGGTTCCACCGACGGACATGCAACTAGTTTTGCATAAAGGTGGCTGGCGGGTGTTTGTTTCTCCTACTTTAGTTGAATCAAATTTGACTATGGCTGGTCCTTGTTGACGGTTAAAATAGCAAACTTGATAAATCACTGTTGTGGTTTTGTGCCATAGGTAAGAACGGTTCTTGCTAGAAGCCCGTAGCGGCCACGTAAAACTTGCAACAACAAAGTAGAGGACGTCTAACTTGTTTTTGTAGGGCATGTTGTGATGTGATATGGTCAAGACATGATGTGATATACGTTATTGTATGAAATGATCATGTTTTGTAGAAGTTATCGACAACTGGCAGGAGCCTTATGGTTGTCTCTTTATTGTATGAAATGCAAACGCCATGTAATTGCTTTAGTCTATCACTATGTGTTAGCGATAGTTGTAGAAGCAACAGTTGGCGAGACGACCACGACGCAACCATGGAGATCATGACGATGCTTTGGAGATGGAGATCAAAAGCACAAGATGATGATGGCCATATCATGTCACATATTTTGATTGCATGTGGTGTTTATCTTTTATGCATCTTATTTTGCTTAGTACGATGGTAGAATTATAAGATGACCCCTTAACTAAATTTCAAGGCATAAGTGTTCTCCCTGAGTATGCACTGTTGCGACAGTTCGTCGTGCTGAGACATCACGTGATGATCGGGTGTGATAGGCTCTAGGCATTCACATACAATGGGTGCAAGACAGTTTTGCACATGCGGAATACTCGGGTTAAACTTGACGAGCCTAGCATGTACAAACATGGCCTCGGAACACTAGAGACCGAAAGGTCGAACATGAATCATATAGTAGATATGATCAACATAGAGATGTTCACCATTGATGACTACCCCATCTCACGTGATGATCAGACATGGGTTAGTTGATTTGGATCACCTTACACTTAGATGACCCGAGGGGTGTCAGCTTAAGTGGGAGTTCTTAAGTAATTTGATTAATTGAACTTTAATTTATCATGAACTTAGTCCTGATAGTACTTGCAAATTATGTTGTAGATCAATAGCTCGCGTTTTAGCTCCCCTATGTTTTTTGATATGCTCCTAGAGAAAACTAGGTTGAAAGATGATAGTAGCAATGATGCGGACTGGATCCATAATCTGAGGATTATCCTCATTGCTACATAGAAGAATTATGTCCTTAATGCACCGCTAGGTGACAGACCTATTGCAGGAGCACATGCAGACATTATGAACATTTGGCAAGCTCGATATGATGACTATTTGATAGTTTAGAGCACCATGCTTTATGGCTTAGAACCAACACTTTAAAAATGTTCTGAATGCCATAGAGCATATGAGATGTTCCAAGAGCTGAAATTGATATTTCAGACTCATGCCCGTGTCGAGAGGTATGAGACCTCTGAGAAGTACTTTGCCTACAAGATGGAGGAGAATAGCTCAGCCAGTGAGCATGTGCTCAGAATGTCTGGGTACTACAATCACTTGAATCAAGTGGGAGTTAATCTTCCAGATAAGATAGTGATTGACAGAGTTCTCTAGTCACTATCACCAAGCTACTAGAACTTAGTGATAAACTGTAATAAGCAAGGGATGATGAAAACGATTCCCGAGCTTTTTGCGATACTGAAATCGGCAAAGGTAGAAATCAAGAAAGAACATCAAGTATTGATGGTTAACAAGACCACTAGTTTCAAGAAAAAGGGCAAAGGAAAAGAAAGGGAACTTCAAGAAGAATGACAAGCACATTGCCACTCCCGTGAAGAAGCCCAAAGCTAGACCTAATCCTGAAACTCAGTGCTTCTATTGCAAAGGGAATGGTCACTGGAAGCGGAACTACCCCAAATACTTGGCAGATAAGAAGGATGGCAAAGTGAACAAAGGTATATTTGATATACAAGTTATTGATGTGTACTTTACTAGTGTTCATAGTAACCCCTGGGTATTTGATACCGGTTCAGTTGCTAAGATTAGTAACTCGAAACAGCAGTTGCAAAATGAACAGAGACTAGTTAAGGGCGAGATGACGATCTACGTTGGAAGTGATTCCAAGGTTGATAAGATCACCATCGCACACTCCCTCTACCTTCGGGATTAGTGTTGGACCTAAATAAATGTTATTTGCTGTTTGCGTTGAGCATGAATATGATTGGATCATGATTATTGTGACACGGTTATTCATTTAAGTCAGAGAATAATTGTTGTTTTGTTTACATGAATAAAACCTTCTATGGTCATACACCCAATGTAAATGGTTTATTGAATCTTGATTGTAGTAATACACATATTCATAATATTGATGCCAAAAGATGCAAAGTAGATAATGATAAGTGCAACATATTTGTGGCACTATGGTTGGGTCATATGGGTGTAAAGCGCATGAAGAAACTCCATGCAGATGGGCTTTTGGAATCACTTGATTATGAATCATTTGATACTTGCGAACAATCCCTCATGGGCAAGATGACAAAAACTCCGTTCTCCAGAACAATGGAGCGAGCCAATGACTTATTGGAAATAATACATATTGATGTATGCGGTCTGATGAGTATTGAGGCACGCGGCGGGTATCATTATTTTCTGACCTTCACAGATGATTTGAGCAGATATGGGTATATCTACTTAATGAAACACAAATCTGAAACTTTTGAAAAGTTCAAAGAATTTCAGAACAAAGTGGAGAATCGTCGTAACAAGAAAATAAAGTTTCTACGATCTGATTGTGGATATTTGAGTTACGTGTTTGGCCTTCACTTAAAACAATGTGGAATTTTTTCACAACTCACACCACTGGAAACACCATAGCGTAATGGTGTGTCCGAACATCATAACCGCACTTTATTAGATATGGTGCGATATATGATGTTTCTTACCAATTTACCACTATCGTTTTGGGGTTATGCATTAGAGATAGCCGCATTCACGTTAAATAGGGGACTGTCTAAATTCATTGAGACGACACCGTATGAACTGTGGTTTAGCAAGAAAACTAAGCTGTCGTTTCTTAAAGTTTGGGGTTGCGACACTCATGTCAAAAGGCTTCATCCTGATAAGCTCGAACCCAAATCAGAGAAGTGTGTCTTCATATGACACCCTAAGGAAACAATTGGGTGTTGGGGAACGTAGTAATTTCAAAAAAATTCCTACGCACACGCAAGATCATGGTGATGCATAGCAACGAGAGGGGGAGTGTATCTACATACCCTTGAAGATCGATAAGCGGAAGCGTTTATCAATGCGGTTGATGTAGTCGTACGTCTTCACGATCCGACCGATCCAAGTACTGAACGCATGGCACCTCCGAGTTCTGCACACGTTCAGCTTGATGACGTCCTCGCCTTCTCGATCCAGCAAGACGCGCGAAGTGGTAGATGAGTTCCGGCAGCACGACGGCATGGTGACGGTGTTGGTGAAGAACAATCTCCGCGGGGCTTCACCTAGCACTACGGGAACTATGACGGAGGATAAACTAGAGGGGATGGGGTTGCCAGCACACGGCTTGGTGTTTCTTGATGTGTCTTTGGTGCTAGCCATGCCCCTCTATTTATATGTTGAGCCTTGGGTCGAAACTTGGAGTAAAAGCCTCCACAAAGTCGGTTTCACCCGAAAGGCAAGAGTCCTTCTCGGACTCCAATGCCAGACGCCAGGGTTCCCGGCGTCTGGACGCAGACGCCAGGGACCCTAGCATCTGGCCCCTGGACTCCGCAAAACTTCCTTTTGCGCTTTCCAAAAACCTTGTGGGCTTTCCCCTTTGGCCCAAATAACGTGTTATCGTACCCAAACATTTCGGGAAACATCCGGAACTCCTTCCGGTGAATTCCGGAACCCTTTTGGAGGTCAAACACTATTATCCCATATATCAAACTTTTATCTCTGGACCATTCCGGAGTTCCTCGTCATGTCCATGATCTCATCCGAGACTCCGAACAACATTCAGTCACCAACATACATAACTCATATAATACTATATCGTCAACAAAAATGTTATGCGGACCCTATGGGTTCGAGAACTATGTAGACATGACCGAGACACGTTTCTGGTCAATAACCAATAGCGGGACCTGGATGCCCATATTGGCTCCCACATATTCTACGAAGATCTTTATCGGTCAAACCGCATAACAACATACGTTGTTCCCTTTGTCATCGGTATGTTACTTGCCCGAGATTCGATCGTTGATATCTCGATACCTAGTTCAATCTCGTTACCGGCAAGTCTCTTTACTCATTCCATAATACATCATCCCGCAACTAACTCATTAGTTGTAATGCTTGCAAGGCTTTAAGTGATGTGCATTACCGAGTGGGCCCAGAGATACCTCTCCGACAATTGGAGTGACAAATCCTAATCTCGAAATACGCCAACCCAACAAGTACCTTCGGAGACACCTGTAGAGCACCTTTATAATCACCCAGTTATGTTGTGATGTTTGGTAGCACACAAAGTGTTCCTCCGGTAAACGGGAGTTGCATAATCTCATAGTCATAGGAACATGTATAAGTCATGAAGAAAGCAATAGCAACATACTAAACGATCGAGTGCTAAGCTAACGGAATTGGTCAAGTCAATCACATCATTCTTCTAATGATGTGATCCCGTTAATCAAATGACAACACATGTATATGGCTAGGAAACATAACCATCTTTGATCAACGAGCTAGTCAAGTAGAGGCATACTAGTGACACTCTGTTTGTCTATGTATTCACACAAGTATTATGTTTCCGGTTAATACAATTCTAGCATGAATAATAAACATTTATCATGATATAAGGAAATAAATAATAACTTTATTATTGCCTCTAGGGCATATTTCCTTCAGTCTCCCACTTGCACTAGAGTCAATAATCTAGATTACACAATAATGATTCTAACACCCATGGAGTCTTGGTGCTGATCATGTTTTGCTCGTGGAAGAGGCTTAGTCAACGGGTCTACAACATTCAGATCCATATGTATCTTGCAAATTTCTATGTCTCCCACCTGGACTAGATCCCGGATGGAATTGAAGCGTCTCTTGATGTGCTTGGTTCTCTTGTGAAATCTGGATTCCTTCGCCAAGGCTATTGCTCCAGTATTGTGACAAAAGATTTTCATTGGACTCGATGCACTAGGTATGACACCTAGATCGGATATGAACTCCTTCATCCAGACTCCTTCATATGCTGCTTCCGAAGCAGCTATGTATTCCGCTTCACATGTAGATCCCGCCACGATGCTTTGTTTAGAACTGCACCAACTGACAACTCCACCGTTCAATGTAAACATGTATCCGGTTTGCGATTTAGAATCGTCCGGATCAATGTCAAAGCTTGCATCAACTTAACCATTTACAATGAGCTCTTTGTCACCTCCATAAACGAGAAACATATCCTTCGTCCTTTTCAGGTATTTTAGGATGTTCTTGACCGCTGTCCAGTGATCCACTCCTGGATTACTTTGGTACCTCCCTTCTAGACTTATAGCAAGGCACACATCAGGTCTGGTACACAGCATTGCATACATGATAGAGCCTATGGCTGAAGCATAGGGAACATCTTTCATTTTCTCTCTATCTTCTGCAGTGGTCGGGCATTGAGTCTTACTCAACTTCACACCTTGTAACACAGACAAGAACCCTTTCTTTGCTTGATCCATTTTGAACTTCTTCAAAACTTTGTCAAGGTATGTGCTTTGTGAAAGTCCAATTAAGCGTCTTGATCTATCTCTATAGATCTTGATGCCCAATATATAAGCAAATTCACCGAGGTCCTTCATTGAAAAACTCTTATTCAAGTATCCCTTTATGCTATCCAAAAATTCTATATCATTTCCAATCAACAATATGTCATCCACATATAATATTAGAAATGCTACAGAGCTCCCACTCACTTTCTTGTAAATACAGGCTTCTCTAAAAGTCTGTATAAAACCAAATGCTTTGATCACACTATCAAAGCGTTTATTCCAACTTCGAGAGGCTTGCACCAGTCCATAAATGGATCGCTGGAGCTTGCACACTTTGTTAGATCCCTTTGGATCGACAAAACCTTCTGGTTGCATCATATACAACTCTTCTTCTAGAAATCCATTCAGGAATGCAGTTTTGACATCCATTTGCGAAATTTCATAATCATAAAATGCGGCAATTGCTAACATGATTCGGATAGACTTAAGCATCGCTACGGGTGAGAAAGTCTCATCATAGTCAATCCCTTGAACTTGTCGAAAACCTTTCGCAGCAAGTCGAGCTTTATAGACAGTAACATTACCGTCAGTGTCAGTCTTCTTCTTGAAGATCCATTTATTCTCAATGGCTTGCCGATCATCGGGCAAGTCAACCAAAGTCCACACTTTGTTCTCATACATGGATCCCATCTCAGATTTCATGGCCTCAAGCCATTTTGCGGAATCTGGGCTCACCATCGCTTCTTCATAGTTCGTAGGTTCGTCATGGTCTAGTAGCATAACTTCCAGAACAGGATTACCGTACCACTCTGGTGCAGATCTTACTCTGTTTGACCTACGAGGTTCAGTAACAACTTGATCTGAAGTTTCATGATCATCATCATTAACTTCCTCACTAATTGGTGTAGACATCACAGGAACTGGTTTCTGTGATGAACCACTTTCCAATAAGGGAGCAGGTACAGTTACCTCATCAAGTTCTACTTTCCTCCCACTCACTTCTTTCGAGAGAAACTCCTTCTCTAGAAAGGATCCATTCTTAGCAACGAATGTCTTGCCTTCGGATCTGTGATAGAAGGTGTACCCAACAGTCTCCTTTGGGTATCCTATGAAGACACATTTCTCCGATTTGGGTTCGACTTATCAGGTTGAAGCTTTTTCACATAAGCATCGCAGCCCCAAACTTTAAGAAACGACAACTTTGGTTTCTTGCCAAACCATAGTTCATAAGGCGTCATCTCAATGGATTTTGATGGTGCCCTATTTAACGTGAATGCAGCCGTCACTAAAGCATAACCCCAAAACCATAGCGGTAAATCAGTAAGAGACATCATAGATCGCACCATATCTAGTAAAGTACGATTACGACGTTCGGACACACCATTACGCTGTGGTGTTCCGGGTGGCGTGAGTTGCGAAACTATTCTGCATTGTTTCAAATGTAGACTAAATTCGTAACTCAAATATTCTCCTCCACGATCAGATCGTAGAAACTTTATTTTCTTGTTACGATGATTTTCAACTTCACTCTAAAATTTGTTGAACTTTTCAAATGTTTCAGACTTATGTTTCATTAAGTAGATATACCCATATCTGCTTAAATCATCTGTGAAGGTGAGGAAATAACGATATCCGCCACGAGCCTCAACATTCATCGGACCACATACATATGTATGTATGATTTCCAACAAATCTATTGCTCTCTCCATAGTACCAGAGAACGGCGTTTTAGTCATCTTGCCTATGATGCACGGTTCGCAAGTACCAAGTGATTCATAATCAAGTGGTTCCAAAAGTCCATCAGTATGGAGTTTCTTCATGCGCTTTACACCGATATGACCTAAACGGCAGTGCCACAAATGAGTTGCACTGTCATTATCAACTCTGCATCTTTTGGCTTCAACATTATGAATATGTGTATCACTACTATCGAGATTCATCAAAAATAGACCACTCTTCAAGGGTGCATGACCATAAAAGATATTACTCATATAAATAGAACAACCATTATTCTCTGATTTAAATGAATAACCGTCTCGCATCAAACAAGATCTAGATATAATGTTCATGCTCAACGCTGGCACCAAATAACAATTATTTAGGTCTAATACTAATCCCGTAGGTAGATGTAGAGGTAGCGTGCCAACGGCGATCACATCGACTTTGGAACCGTTTCCCACGCGCATCGTCACCTCATCCTTGGCTAGAGTTCGCTTAATCTGTAGTCCCTGTTTCGAGTTGCAAATATTAGCAACAGAACTAGTATCAAATACCCAGGTGCTACTGCGAGCTCTAGTAAGGTGCACATCAATAACATGTATATCACATATACCTTTGTTCACCTTGCCATCCTTCTTGTCTGCCAAATACTTGGGGTAGTTCCGCTTCCAGTGACCAGTCTGCTTGCAGTAGAAGCACTCAGTCTCAGGCTTAGGTCTAGACTTGGGTTTCTTCTCCTGAGCAGCAACTTGCTTGTTGTTCTTCTTGAAGTTCCCCTTTTTCTTCCCTTTGCCCTTTTTCTTGAAACTGATGGTCTTATTAACCATCAACACTTGATGCTCCTTCTTGATTTCTACCTCCGCAGCCTTTAGCATTGCGAAGAGCTCGGGAATCGTCTTATCCATCCCTTGCATGTTATAGTTCATCACGAAGCTCTTGTAGCTTGGTGGAAGTGATTGAAGAATTCTGTCAATGACGCTATCATCCGGAAGATTAACTCCCAGCTGAATCAAGTGATTATTATACCCAGACATTTTGAGAATATGCTCACTGACAGAACTATTCTCCTCCATCTTGCAGCTGTAGAACTTATTGGAGACTTCATATCTCTCAATCCGGGCATTTGCTTGAAATATTAACTTCAACTCCTGGAACATCTCATATGCTCCATGACGTTCAAAAACGTCGTTGAAGTCCCGCTTCTAAGCCGTAAAGCATGGCACACTGAACTATCGAGTAGTCATCAGCTTTGCTCTGCCAGACGTTCATAACATCTGGTGTTGCTCCTGCAGCAGGTTTGGCACCTAGCTGTGCTTCCAGGACGTAATTCTTCTGTGCAGCAATGAGGATAATCCTCAAGTTACGGACCCAGTCCGTGTAATTGCTACCATCATCTTTCAACTTTGCTTTCTCAAGGAACGCATTAAAATTCAACGGAACAATAGCACGGGTCATCTATCTACAATCAACATAGACAAGCAAGATACTATCAGGTACTAAGTTCATGATAAATTTAAGTTCAATTAATCATATTACTTAAGAACTCCCACTTAGATAGACATCCCGCTAATCCTCTAAGTGATCACGTGATCCAAATCAACTAAACCATAACCGATCATCACGTGAAATGGAGTAGCTTTCAATGGTGAACATCATTATGTTGATCATATCTACTATATGATTCACGCTCGACCTTTCGGTCTTAGTGTTCCGAGGCCATATCTGCATATGCTAGGCTCGTCAAGTTTAACCTGAGTATTCTGCGTGTCCAAAACTGGCTTACACCCGTTGTAGATGGACGTAGAGCTTATCACACCCGATCATCACGTGGTGTCTAGGCACGACGAACTTTGGCAACGGTGCATACTCAGGGAGAACACTTTTATCTTGAAATTTTAGTGAGAGATCATCTTATAATGCTACCGTCAATCAAAGCAAGATAAGATGCAAAAAAGATAAACATCACATGCAATCAATATAAGTGATATGATATGGCCATCATCATCTTGTGCTTGTGATCTCCATCTCTGAAGCACTGTCATGATCACCATCGTCACCGGCACGACACCTTGATCTCCATCGTAGCTTCGTTGTCGTCTCACCAACTATTGCTTCTACAACTATCACTACCGCTTAGTGATAAAGTAAAGCAATTACAGGGCGATTTCATTGCATACAATAAAGCGACAACCATATGGCTCCTGCCAGTTGCCGATAACTCGGTTACAAAACATGATCATCTCATACAATAAAATATAGCATCATGCCTTGACCATATCACATCACAACATGCCCTGCAAAAACAAGTTAGACGTTATCTACTTTGTTGTTGCAAATTTTACGTGGCTGCTACGGGCTTTTAGCAAGAACCGTTCTTACCTACGCATCAAAACCACAATGATAGTTCGTCAAGTTAGTGTTGTTTTAACCTTCTCAAGGACCGGGCGTAGCCACACTCGGTTCAACTAAAGTTGGAGAAATTGACACCCGCCAGCCACCTGTGTGCAAAGCACGTCGGTAGAACCAGTCTCGCGTAAGCGTACGCGTAATGTCGGTCCGGGCCGCTTCATCCAACAATACCGCCGAACCAAAGTATGACATGCTGGTAAGCAGTATGACTTGTATCGCCCACAACTCACTTGTGTTCTACTCATGCATATAACATCTACGCATAAAACCTGGCTCGGATGCCACTGTTGGGGAACGTAGTAATTTCAAAAAAATTCCTACACACACACAAGATCATGGTGATGCATAGCAACGAGAGGGGGAGTGTATCTTCATACCCTTGAAGATCGCTAAGCGGAAGCATTTATCAACGTGGTTGATGTAGTCGTACGTCTTCACGATCCGACCGATGCAAGTACCGAACGCACGGCACCTCCGAGTTCTGCACACGTTCAGCTCGATGACGTCCTCTCCTTCTCGATCCAGCAAGACAGGCGAAGTAGTAGATGAGTTCCGGCAGCACGACGGCATGGTGACGGTGTTGGTGAAGAACAATCTCCGTAGGGCTTCGCCTAAGCACTACGGAAACTATGACGGAGGATAAACTAGAGGGGACGGGGTTGCCGGCACACGGCTTGGTGTTTCTTGATGTGTCTTTGGTGCTAGCCCTGCCCCTCTATTTATATGTTGAGCCTTGGGTTCGAAACTTGGATTAAAAGCCTCCACAAAGTCGGTTTCACCCGAAAGGCAAGAGTCCTTCTCGGACTCCAGCGCCAGACGCCAGGGTTCCCGGCATCTGGACCCAGACGCCAGGCCTGGACTCCGCAAAACTTCCTTTTGCACTTTCCAAAAACCTTGTGGGCTTTCCCCTTTGGCCCAAATAATGTGTTCTCGTACCCAAACATTTCGGGAAACATCCGGAACTCCTTCCGGTGAATTCTGGAACCCTTCCGGAGGTCAAACACTATTATCCCATATATCAAACTTTATCTCTGGACCATTCCGGAGTTCCTCGTCATGTCCATGATCTCATCCGGGACTTCGAACAACATTCGGTCACCAACATACATAACTCATATAATACTATATTGTCAACGAAAACATTAAGCGTGCGGACCCTACGGGTTCGAGAACTATGTAGACATGACCGAGACACGTTTCCGGTCAATAACCAATAGCGGGACCTAGATGCCCATATTGGCTCCCACATATTCTACAAAGATCTTTATCGGTCAAACCGCATAACAACATACGTTGTTCCCTTTGTCATCGGTATGTTACTTGCCCGAGATTCGATCATCGGTATCTCGATACCTAGTTCAATCTCGTTACCGGCAAGTCTCTTTACTCATTCCATAATACATCATCCCGCAACTAACTCATTAGTTGCAATGCTTGCAAGGCTTTAAGTGATGTGCATTACCGAGTGGGCCCAGAGATACCTCTCCGACAATTGGAGTGACAAATCCTAATCTCGAAATACGCCAACCCAACAAGTACCTTTGGAGACACCTGTAGAGCACCTTTATAATCACCCAGTTATGTTGTGACGTTTGGTAGCACACAAAGTGTTCCTCCGGTAAACGGGAGTTGCATAATCTCATAGCCATAGGAACATGTATAAGTCATGAAGAAAGCAATAGCAACATACTAAACGATCGAGTGCTAAGCTAATGGAATGGGTCAACTCAATCACATCATTCTTCTAATGATGTGATCCCGTTAATCAAATGACAACACATGTCTATGGCTAGGAGACATAACCATCTTTGATCAACAAGCTAGTGAAGTAGAGGCATACTAGTGACACTCTGTTTGTCTATGTATTCACACAAGTATTATGTTTCCGGTTAATACAATTCTAGCATGAATAATAAACATTTATCATGATATAAGGAAATAAATAATAACTTTGTTGCCAAGAATGGAACCTTTCTAGAGAAGGAGTTTCTATCAAAAGAAGTGAGTGGGAGGAAAGTAGAACTTGAGAGGTAATTGTACCTTCTCTCAATTTGGAAAGAAGCTCATCAGATAAATCCGTTCTCGTGATGCCTACACCAACTAGAGAGGAAGCTAATGATGATGGTCATGAAACTTCGGATCAAGTTACTACCGAACCTCGTAGGTCAACTAGAGCATGATCCACACCAGAGTGGTAGGGTAATCCTGTTCTGGAAGTCATGTTACTAGACCAGGGCGAACCTACGAACTATGAAGAAGCTATGATGAGCCCAGATTCCGGTAAGTGGCTCGAGGCCATGAAATTTGAGATAGGATCCATGTATGGGAACAAAGTGTGGACTTTGGTGGACTTGCCCGATGATCGGCGAGCCATAGAGAAAAAACGGATCTTCAAGAAGAAGACTGATGCTGATGGTAATGTTACTGTCTACAAAGCTTGACTTGTCGCAAAAGGTTTTTGACAAGTTCAAGGGGGTTGAGTACGATGAGACTTTCTCAACCGTAGCGATGCTTAAGTCCATCCAAATCATGTTAGCAATTGCCACATTTTATGAAATCTAGCAAATGGATGTCAAAACTGCATTCCTTAAATGGATGTCTCTAAGAAGAGTTGTATATGATGCAACCTGAAGGTTTTGTCAATCCTAAAGGTGCTAACAAGGTGTGCCAGCTCCAGCGATCCATCTATGGATTGGTGCAAGCATCTCGGAGTTGGAATATACGCTTTGATGAGGTGATCAAAGCATATGGTTTTATACAGACTTATGGTGAAGCCTGTATTTACAAGAAAGTGAGTGGGAGCCCTGTAGCATTTCTGATATTATATGTGCATGCCATATTGTTGATTGGAAATGATATAGAATTTTTGGATAGCATAAAAGGATACTTGAATAAGAATTTTTCAATGAAAGACCTCGGTGAAGCTGCTTACATATTGGGCATCAAGATCTATAGATATACATCAAGACGCTTGATAAGACTTTCAATAAGTACATACCTTGGCAAGATTTTTAAGGAGTTCAAAATGGATCAGGCAAAGAAGAAGTTCTTGCCTGTATTGTAAGGTGTGAAGTTGAGTAAGACACAAAACCAGACCACGGCAGAAGATAGAGAGAGAATGAAAGTCATTCCCTATGCCTCAACCATAGGTTCTATAAAGTATGCCATGCTGTGTACCAAACCTGTTGTGTACCTTGCCATGAGTTTGGCAAGGGGGTACAATAGTGATCCAGGAGTAGATCACTAGACAGCAGCCAAAATTATCCTTAGAGGACTAAGGAGATATTTCTTGGTTATGGAGGTGATGAAGAGTTTGTCGTAAAAAGTTACGTTGATGCGAGCTTTTACACCAATCCAGATGACTCTGAGTCTCAATCTGGATACGTATTGAAATTGGGAGCAATTGCCTAGAGTAGCTCCATGTAGAGCATTGTAGCAAAATACATATGGATCTGAATGTGGCAGACCCGTTGACTAAACCTCTCTCACAAGCAAAACATGGTCACACCTTAGTACTCTTTGGGCGTTAATCACGTAGCGATGTGAAATAGATTATTGACTCTAGTAAACTCTTTGGGTATTGGTCACATGGTGAAGTGAACTATATGGGTGTTAATCACATGATGATGTGAACTAGATTATTGACTCTAGCGCAAGTGGGAGACTGAAGGAAATATGCCCTAGAGGCAATAATAAAGTTGATATTTTATATTTCCTTATTTCATGATAAATGTTTATTATTCATGCTAGAATTGTATTAACTGGAAACTTGATACATGTGTGGATACATAGACAAAACACCGTGTCCCTAGTATGCCTCTACTTGACTAGCTCGTTAATCAAAGATGGTTAAGTTTCCTAGCCATGGACATGTGTTTTCATTTGATGAACGGGATCACATCATTAGGAGAATGGTGTGATAGACAAGACCCATCCATTAGCTTAGTATAATGATCGTTCAGTTTTATTGCTACTGCTTTCTTCATGTCAAGTATATATTCCTCCGATATGAGATTATGCAACTCCCGGACACCGGAGGAATGCCTTGTGTGCTATCAAACGTCACGACATAATTGGGTGATTATAAAGATGCTCTACAGGTATCTCCGAAGGTGTTTGTTGGGTTGGCATAGAACGAGATTAGGATTTGTCACTCTGAGTATCGGAGAGGTATCTCTGGGCCCTCTCGGTAATACACATCATAAGAAGCCTTGCAAGCAAAGTGACTAATGATTTAGTTACATGATGTTGTATTATGGAACGAGTAAAGAGACTTGCCGGTAATGAGATTGAACTAGGTATGAAGATACCGACAATCGAATCTCGGGCAAGTAACATACCGATGGACAAACGGAATAACATATGTTGTCATAACAGTTCGATCGATAAAGATCCTCGTAGAATATGTGGAAGCCAATATGAGCATCCAGGTTCCGCTATTGGTTATTGATCGGAGAGGTGTCTCGGTCATGTCTACATAGTTCTTGAACCCGTAGGGTCCGCACGCTTAACGTTTGATGACGACATAGTATTATATGAGTTATGTGATTTGGTGACCGAATGTTGTTCAGAGTCCCGGATGAGATCATGGATGTGACGAGGAGTCTCGAAATAGTCGAGAGGTAAAGATTGATATATATGACGATGGTATTCGGACACGGGAAGTGTACCGGAGGGTACCAGGTACAAATAGGGTCACCGGAAGGGGTTCCGGGCACTCCCAGCAAAGATAGGGGCTTAATGGGACAAGGGAGGGACAGACCAGCCCACAAGGGGCTGGTGCGCCCCTCCACCAGGCCGCCCAGCCCTAGGGAAAGGAAAGGGGGAGGGAAAGTCCCTCCTTCCTTCCCCTCCTCAAGGGAGAAAGGAAAGGAGGGCGCCACCTCCCCCTTCCTTCCCCTCGCGCCTATACAAGGAAGAGGGCGGGGGGGGGGGGCAAAGCAGGAGCCCAAGTAGGATTCGGCCTCACTTGGGGCGCCCCTTGCCCTCTCCCCTCTCCCTCCCACCTATATATATGAGAAGGGGGGCGCCTAGCACACACCAGAAAATTGCCTAGCCATGTGTGGCGCCCCCCTCCACCGTTTACTCCCACGGTCATATCTTCGTAGTGCTTAGGCGAAGCCCTGCGTGAATCACTTCACCATCACCAAGCTGTCGTGCTAACGGAACTCATCTACTACCTCGGCATCTTGTTGGATCAAGAAGGCTAGGGACGTCACCGAGTTGAACGTGTGCAGAAATCGAAGGTGCCGCACGTTCGGTACTCGATCGGTGGATCATGAAGAAAGTTCGACTACATCAACCACATTGTCAAATGCTTCCGCTTATGGTCTACAAGGGTACATAGACACACTCTCCCCCCTCTTGTTGCTATGCATCTCCTAGATAGATCTTCCGTGAGCATAGGAATTTTTTTGAAATTGCAAGCTACGTTTCCCAACACCAATCATTTGGAGACTAAGATTGTTGATCGCCTGATAGAATTGTACCACAGGGAAGAAATGTTATGGAGACAAAGGGCTAGACTGGAGTGGCTTACACATGGGGACAAAAATACATATTTCTTCCACCTTAGGGCTAGCGGAAGGAGAAGGAAAAACAAATTAAAATGTTGCAGCGACCGGACAAGCAAGTGACTGAAAATAAAAGTGAGATGGAGTCCCTGACAATAGCTTTTTATGAGGAGTTGTACACTTCGGAAGGGGTGCAAAATATGAATCAAGTCCTGGAAACAGTCCCATGCAAGGTCACCCCATCCATGATTGAAGCTCTTAATGCGCCATACACTCAGATGGAGGTAAAAAATGCTCTCTTCCAAATGTTCCCACTAAAAGCACCCGGTCTGGATGGATATCCTGCACATTTTTTTTCAGCGTCACTGGGAGGTTTGTGGGGATGATGTTACCAATGTGGTTCTGAAAGTCGTCAAAGGTACGGAGACAGCTGAGTGTATCAATGAGACCATGCTAGTTTTAATCCCCAGGTAAAAATCCCACTCTTCTATCCCAGTTCTGACCGATCAGTTGTCTTGTACAAAATAGCTTCGAAAGTCATATCCAACCGCCTCAAGCTAGTGTTACCAGACATTATTTCTAAGGAGCAATCAACATTCATCCCAGGCAGGTTGATCACTGACAATATTATAATTGCATATGAATGCCTGCATTTTATGAAGCAAAACAAGGCGAAGAAGCATCAATCGTGCGCGTTGAAACTTGACATGATGAGGGCATATGATAGGGTCGAGTGGGAATATCTAAGAGCTATAATGCTTAAGTTGGGCTTCACTGATAGGTGGGTTGACATAGTAATGAATTTAGTGACCACAGTGAAGTTCTCTATCATGTTCAATGGTAAGAAATTGCAGGAGTTTAAGCCAACTCGTGGAATCAGGCAGGGGGCCCAATATCCCCATACTTGTTCTTGTTAGCAGCAGAGGGCCTTTCGTGCCTCCATAAATCCAAAAGTGAGTCATCCAACCTGAGTGGTTTGCAGGTAGCTTCCTCAGCTCCACCTGTGAATCATCTTTTATTCGCTGATGACAGCCTGTTGTTCTTCAAGGCAAACGGTGTGGGTACTAATGAGGTAAAACCAGGTTCTGAATATTTATTGTTAGGCAACTGGTCAACGTATAATTTTTTTGAAATCATCAATTTTCTTCAGCGAAGGAGTACCTGAGAATGTAAGAGTGCAGATTAAAGATCTTCTTAATATCCCAAATGAGACACTGAATGAGAAATAGTTGGGAATATCGTCTGATATTGGTAACTCAAAAAATGGGGCCTTCAAATATTAAAAGGACCGTTTATGGAGCAAGGTACAGGTCTGGATTGCAAACTACGTCAACAGCGAGTAAAGAAGTCCTGGTTAAAGCTGTAGCTCAGGCAGTGTCTGTTTATTCTATGTCCTGCTTCAAACTCCCTAGAGGCCTGTGTGAACACCTCAATATGTTGATAATGAAGTT
Source organism: Triticum aestivum (assembly GCF_018294505.1). Classification (NCBI taxonomy): domain Eukaryota; kingdom Viridiplantae; phylum Streptophyta; class Magnoliopsida; order Poales; family Poaceae; genus Triticum; species Triticum aestivum. The sequence continues at coordinate 352,265,911 of NC_057807.1, read as the reverse complement.
CTGGTGGGGGAGCAAAGAGGGCAAACGCAATTCAATCTTGCTATGCTTGCCAACAGGCTTGGAGGTTACTTCAAAACCCGGGGACTTTGAGTGCACGGCTGTTGAAAAGTATATACTTTCCAAATTCCGATATTTTGCAAGCTAGTCTCGGCGGCCACCCTAGCCAGGTATGGAGGGCTATTGTTGAAGGAAGAGACATTTTAAAGCAGGGCTTGATCAGGCGTGTTGGGAATGGTAACACGACACACACCTGGAATGACCACTGGTTTCCCAGGGACGAGATGCTCCGTCCGTATGGCTGTCGTGTACAGAATCCGCCATCTTTGGTTTCAGAATTAATTGATCACACCACGGCGACTTGGAACAGAGCAAGGGTGGAGGCGACTTTCATGCTAATGGATGCCCGAGTTATCTTGGGAATTCCTCTCTGTACCCGGAATCTCCCTGACTTTTGGGGCTGGCATTTGAGAAACATGGATCGTTCACTGTGAAGTCGGCTTATAAAATGCTAGTAGTGATGAAACAACGGACGGAAGCATGGTTGGAGGGAGTCGGGGGCTCTTCTAGTTCCAATGCCGAAGAGAAAGCATGGAAAAATCGCTATGGAAGACAGGTGTCCCAGCCAAGGTGCAGATTTCTTGTGGCGCCTATCCAAACACTCGCTACCAACGAATGACGTATGCATGCATAGACACATGACAGATTCAGCCAGCTGTGGGCATTGTGGTGCGCCTGACTCGTGGCGGCATTCGCTCATCGAATGTGCCGCTTCCAGAAGCATTTGGGTCCTCATAGATAGTGAGTTAGCGCAACTCATGATAGGAAGTTACTGAACCCTCAGCTAAACACTAGCCTTTTACTCTGATGGAATCCCTGTCCCAGGATAAATTCACATTGCTGGCGGTAACCTTGTGGGCTATTTGGTGGGCACGTCGAAAGGCAATACATGAAGCTATATTCCAGAGTCCACACTCCACACATGCTTTCATAAACAGGTTCATATCAGATTTGGAGATCATTGGCAGCAGCAACACACACGTTGTTTCAGCATGCAATATCGCATGTGGCTCCTCACGCTAGACCCAAGGCTCCACCAGCAGTCTATGCAAAAATTCATGTCGACGCGGGGGTTAGATTTGAGCGTGGAGGGTCTGCAGTTGCTGTCTGCCGGGACGATCAGGGAAACTACCTGGGTAGCTCTGCGCTTGTCATCTTTGGCGTTTGTGACCCTGCAATTCTGGAGGCGATTGCATGTCGGGAGGCATTAGTGTTGGCAGAGGATCTTAATTTGCAAAATTTCATTGTTACTTCAGACTACAAGCAAGTTGTCTCAGACATTTCTAAGGGGGTCGGAGGCCCATATGGCGCTATCATTAGTGAAATAAACCTCAAAGCTACTCTGTTTAATTGTAATTTTGGTTAGGGTCGTGTTGTTAACTATGAAGCACATAGACTAGTTAGATTTGCTCTCTCTCAGGGTCCGGGACGCCACGTCTGGTTTGGTAATCCCCATGACCCTTCTTGTATCCCACTTCATGTGAATTTTGGTGATGAATAAACTGTTTTTCACCCCTAAAAAAACAATTTGGAGGTGGAGGGTTGGATCCCTCGCATGAGCGCAATCCGTTTTCGGTGTTTTTTTTCATTGTTTCCTTGTGACAATGGGTCAGCCCAGTCAGGGGTTGTCCCTGTTCGGCGAGCGTGAATCATACGCAACATGCAGCCCATAGCAGCACCCGGAAAACCCTATTTGACGCTCTCTGCGTCAAAGAGTCGGGCAATTACACACGCGCACGAAAACTTGGGCCAACCCATCAACTGCAGTTCCGATTTTGCAAGACTCCTAGAAGGTTCCCAACAATTTTTCGGTTTTGGGAAACGTCTAGAAAGTTCCTCATACGGTTTTTTCTTTTTTGTTTCTTTTTTTCTTCCTTTTTCCGTTTCTTTTTTTCTTTCTTCTTTGTTTTTGTTTTTCTCTTTTCCATAAAACGTTGGGATTTACAAAAATCGTTCACAAATCCATTTTTTTCCTGAAAGTAAGAAATTGTTTGCATTTTAAAACAGTTTGTCCATAAAATCCAAAAAATTGTTATCGAATTTCAACAAAATTTCTTGAATCAAAAAATTGTTCATCCCAAAAAAACGGAATTTCAAAAAATGTTCCCATTTCGAAAATTTGTTCACAAATTCCAAAAATGTTCTTGTAGTTCATGTTTTAAAAAATGTTCTCGTGTTTCAAAAATTGTTCACATATTCAAAAAAAATTGTTCACAAATTTTAAAATGATCTCATTTTCTTTTATATATACTTTTTTAGATTCCAAAAATGTTCCATTTTGTAAATTTTTGTTCACAAATTTGAAAGTGATCACATTTTTCGAATATTGTTCACAATTTCAAATAATGTTCTTGTTTTCAATTTGGTTCCTTTTTTATTCACAAAAATTGTTTGTGCTTTTGAATATTTTCCCATTATCAAATTTATGTTCTCAAAATTCTATAAATGTTTGGGTTTTCGGAAAATGTTCATGAATTTCAAAAACAAATCTGTCGAAAAATGTTCACTTCTTTTGTTTTAGTTTTTGAAATTTGAAAATATGTCCGAGTTGTTAAATATTTCATCGTATTTTGATACATTGCTCGTTTGTTAAGAAAAATCAGAATTTCGAAGAAATTTTGAAAATTTTCAAAAAACTGTCCAGATTCTTCATTGGTATTAGTTCTTATACCTGCACCCTTCATATTTAGCACCAAGCCTTGTTAGGTCTACTGGTTAGGTCCTCTCGTACGCAACATAGAGGTCCCGAGATCGAATCCTTGCAGGCTTGTTTTTTTTTTTCTTGATATTAACATCGCAGCGCTACTGTACAAAGCAGGCGTGCCCACTATTGGGCCGGCCCAGTCGGGGGTTCCCTGCGTGCGTCGCGCGGCCGTTTGACGCAGAATGCGTCCAATAGGAGCTCTGGCTGCACCCGGCTGCAAGGCAGGGCTTAGGAGAACAAACGCAGAGGCAACCGAGCGAGCAGGCTGGACCATTCGGAAAACATAACGTCCGGTTTTGTTCCAGCTTCGGGAACCTTCTAGAAAATTTCTGAACCAGATTTTTCTGGCTTTTTGACCGGTTTACTCGTTTTTTCCTTTTTTTT